>NC_088411.1:1127500-1215000 GCF_034236695.1 Oncorhynchus nerka
GCGCCACTCTATGGAACTCCCAATCACGGCCGGTTGTGAAGCAGGGTCTGTAGTGACGCCTCTAGCCCTGAGATGCAATGCCTTAGATCGCTGCTTTTCCTTCTCTCCGCTTGGCTCATCCTCAACAACCTATTGATTTCCGTAATGGTCCTTTAGCCAAGTCCAACCACCCTTGTGATTATACTGGGTGCTTCAGAAGACAAGAGAGAGACTAGGGGTGCTGGTTCATTGACGAGCAGACACGGTCGGCTATTAGTGTCATGATAGGCCTATTGAACAGAATGGAGAGAAAAGTAACTGGAGGAGGGAAGAGCCAAGCGTGATTGTTTAAGACCGAAGGAGCCTCCTGCTGTGAAGCCATTGTGGCTCCAGCAGTGTTAAGACTCAGCCATCTGTGTAGGGTGTACTACTATCAATGGTCCCTCAGGGAAAGTGCTCCCTTGCTTTGTCCACCACTGGCACACATCACCATCACTGACCCTATGATCCTTTTAAAGAGAGGATCACAACACAGATCACAGCACAGGGAGGATGTGTGTGTGTGTCTTTGTCTAAGATGAATACTCTCTACTACCCTTGGTAATAATAGTCTCTTTACCCTTATGGAAGTAGAGTTGGGCTCACATTACTATGCGTTAAACCTGTGGCCGCTACACGTGTTCTGTTCACACTCACATTATCAATCCTATCGGTACTTATATTGATATATGGTATACCAACAGAATGATTTTCAATACCATTTTTTATTTTTTTTATGCGGGGGTTGGGGAACCCGACCTTGTGGGTGCCTTGGGAGTGCGTGCCACACTGCTTATAACTAACTAGAAGTTAACTATCTAAGAGGTGCCAAATAAATTATCTCCAGCTCAGGGCTCCAGCAATGCATTTGGTTTGCTAACTTGTTAGCTAATCGGCTACCTTACTAGATCAACCTACTTGGTTACAGTAGAGACAATCAATCCCCTCCGTGATCAAGATCCCTGCTGCCTAAATTTGTTTTGTGCGACCAAAAATGTGTGTGCACTGCCGGTAACACCATAAGGTACAGGAACGGGATGAAAATCTGTGTATTATCTAACCCTAGAGGAAGTCCTATGGAAGTGTATTGTTAGTACAGTTTGTCACTCCTGTTCAATTATCGTGCTCTTATAATTCATACCATATGAATGAAGCACATAATATACAGTTGGCACCCTTTTTTTCTATTTGCTTTTTTTTATAGTTCCCTTTTTTCTTCTAAAATACATTTTTGTATACTTAGGTCCAGCAGGACAAATCAAATGTTATTGGTCACATGCGCCGAATACAACAAGTGTAGACCTTACAGTGAAATGCTTACTTACAAGCCCATAACCAATAATGCAGTTTGTACTGGGCCGTACGCACTACCCTTTGTGGTGCCTTGTGGTCGGAGGCCGAGCAGTTGCCATACCAGGCAGTGATGCAACCATGATCTCGATGGTGCAGCTGTAGAACTTTTTGAGGATCTGAGGACCCATGCCAAATCTTTTCAGTCTCCTGAGGGGGAATAGGCTTTGTTGTGCCCTCTTCGCGACTGGCTTGGTGTGTTTAGACCATGATAGTTTGTTGGTGACGTGGACACCACGGAACTTGAAGCTCTCAACCTGCTCCACTGCAGCCCCGTCGATGAGAATGGGGCATGCTCGGTCCTCCTTTTCATGTAGTCCACAGTCATCTCCTTTGTCTTGATCACGGGGAGGGAGAGGTTGTTGTCCTGGCACCACACGGCCAGGTCTCTGACCTCCTCCCTATAGGCTGTCTTGTCATTGTCAGTGATCAGGCCTACCACTGTTGTGTCATCAGCAAACTTAATGATGGTGTTGGAGTTGTGCCTGGCCATGCAGTCATGAGTGAACAGGGAGTACAGGAGGGGACTGAGCACGCACCCCTGAGGGGCCCCCGTGTTGAGGATCAGTGTGGCGGATGTGTTGTTACCTACCCTTACCATCTGGGGATGGCCCATCAGGAAGTCCAGGATCCAGTTGCAGAGGGAGGTGTTTAGTCCCAGGATCTTTACCTTAGTGATGAGCTTTGAGGGCACTATGGTGTTGAACGTTGAGCTGTAGTCGATGAATAGCATTCTCACATAGGTGTTCCTTTTGTTCAGGTGGGAAAGGACAGTGTGGAGTGCAATAGAGATTGTATCATCTGTGGATCTGTTGGGGCGGTATGAAAATTGGAGTGGGTCTAGTGTTTCTGGGATAATGGTGTTGATGTGAGCCATGACTAGCCATTCAAAGCACTTCATGGTTACAGATGTGAGTGCTACGTGTCGGTAGTAATTTAGGCAGGTTACCTTTAGGCAGGTTACCTTTTAGTCTGCTTGAAACATGTTGGTATTACAGACTCAGTCAGGGACAGGTTGAAAATGGCAGTGAAGACACTTGCCAGTTGGTCAGCGCATGCTCGGAGTACACGTCCTGGTAATCCGTCTGGCCCTGCGGCCTTGTGAATGTTGACCTGTTTAAAGGTCTTACTTTCATTGGCTACGGAGAGCGTGATCACACAGTCATCTGGAACAGCTGGTGCTCTCATGCATATTTCAGTATTACTTGCCTTGAAGTGAGCATAAAAGTAATTTAGCTCGTCTGGTAGGCTCGTGTCACTGGGCAGCTCGCGGCTGTGCTTCCCTTTTGTAGTCTGTAATAGTTTGCAAGCCCTGCCACATCCGACGAGCATCGGAGCCAGTGTCATAAGATTCAATCTTAGTCCTGTATTGATGCTTTGCCTGTTTGATGGTTCATCGGATGGCATAGCGGGATTTCTTATAAGCGTCCGGGTTAGAGTCCCACTCCTTGAAAGCGGCAGCTCAACCCTTTTGCTCAGTGCGGATGTTTCCTGTAATCCATGGCTTCTGGTTGGGGTCTGTACGTGCAGTCACTGTTGGGACGACGTCATCAATGCACTTATTGATGAAGCCAGTGACTGATGTGGTGTACTCCTCAATGCCATTGGAAGAATCCCGGAACATATTCCAGTCTGTGCTAGAAAAACACTCCTGTAGCTTAGCATCTGCTTCATCTGCCCACTTTTTTATTGCCCGAGTCACTGGAGCTTCCTGCTTTAGTTTTTGCTTGTAAGCAAGAACCAGGAGGATAGAATTATGGTCAGATTTGCCAATTGGAGGGCGAGGGAGAGCTTTGTACGCATCTCTGTGTGTGGTCTAGAGTTTTTCTCCTCCGGTTGTGCATTTAACATGCTGGTAGAAGTGAGGTTAAACGGATTTTAGTTTCCCTGCATTAAAGTCCCCGGACACCGGGAACGCCACCTCTGGGTGAGAATTTTCCTGTTTGCTTATCGCCGTATACAGCTTATTGAGTGCGGTCTTAGTGGCAGCATTGGTTTGTGCTGGCAAATAGACAGAAAACTCTCTTGGTAAATAGTGTGGTCTACAGCTTATCATGAGAAACTCTTCCTTAGATTTCTTGCACCAGCTGTTTACAAATATACATAGACTGTCACCCCTTGTCTGACGAGAGGCTGCTGTTCTATCCTCACAAAAAAGCTTAAATCCCGCCAGCTGTATGTTATTCATGTCATTGTTCAGCCACGATTCTGTGAAAACATAAGATATTACAATTTTTAATATCCTGTTAGTAGGATATACGTACTTGTAGTTTTTCAATTTTCTTATCCAATGATTGTACGTTGGTTAATGGGACCGATGGTCAAGGCAGATTACCCACTCGCTGTCAGATACAAGGCACCCAGACCTACCTCCCGATATCGCTGTCTCTTTCTCTTGCGAATGACGGACATGAGGGCCTTGTCGGGTTTCTGGAGTAAATCATTTGCGTCTGACTCGTTAAAGAAAAAATCTTCTTCCAGTACAAGGTGAGTAACCACTGTCCTGATATCTAGAAGCTCTTTTTGGTCATAAGAGACGGTGGCAGAAACATTATGTACAAAATAATTTACAAATAATGCAAAAAAAACACACAGAATAGCACAATTAGTTAGGGGACTTTAAAACGGCAGCCATCTCCGGCGCCATTATCAACCCAAACACACCTCAAAAAAACTAATGATTCCAGAAGAATTGCTGGACTGTTCTGGATCTGAATCTCATCCAAAACCTATGGTGAGACCTGAAAACAGCAGTTGGTTGAAAACATTGAAAAAGTGGGCCAAATTGCCAGTAGAAAGGTGCAACGAGCTCATTGAGCATTTGTATTCAGTTATCTTGGCCAAAAGCTGTGCAACCAAGTACAAGCTCCAGGTGGCCAATATTCTTGTTATTGCCATTTTGTCTTTATTTTCTCAATTGAGATTGTAAACTTAGGTTGTTGAAAATCCAATGACGACGTGTGGTGACCCAACATTTTTTTATTTAAACTTATTTTATAAGAAATAGGGAACTATTTTTTTTAAAGTGCAAGGGTGTCAATATATTTGGTCGCAACTATCAGTGTTAATTTCATCAACCAAAATAGTGACTCAAATTTTCATCAAATAACACATTTTCTTCGGTGGCAATTGTCGAGACTCTAAGTGACCAAATAAACCCAGAAAAAAGTGCAACAAGCAGAAACATATTTTTCATTTCAGTTAACTAAAACGAGATGAGGCGAAATGATCTCTGAGACTAAAATCTGCCTACTAAATGGACTGGACAAGTGTTTTTGGAGATATTGAGAGCTTTTCTGTGATAAGCACAACTAATATTAGCAGCAGAGATATGCAGCGCTGTTCTGTTCATCAGTGAGAAGGATATGCCACACCTAGCACACACAGCCTACATCAGCTGGTGAACTGCGGGAGCAAGCAATAAGTGTGGGTGGACTGGCTCCCTCCGGCTCCACCTCCAATTATACAGCTCGCGCAGGCAACTCTTGCTTCCCCGTAGCTAACCAGTCACCACCAGCCTTCTAGTTAGCTACCCTTTGCCTGGTTAAGAAACACATGCTGCTTTACAACATTTTGAACAATAGCAGTATCGAGTTTAATAATAAAACAACAGTCTAGCTATGTTTTTCTCTCCCTTGAGTATGGAAAAGTAGACTGTCTGTCAATTTGGAGTCTCGCTCAAGCTCCCATTTTCCCAACTGCATTTCATAGCCAGGCTCTGTAGCCAAGTCTCCCTCTTTTCCTCAGATAGAACGGCTTGAGAGATTACCATTAAAAAGATATGTCCCATAATACCGGCACTACGTTTTTTTTCTTTCGATCATGCATTGGCAGGTCGCATTTTACATTCAAAAGCATATCGCAGGCCGTTCTAAAACTAGGCTACTTGCGGACTGGACTGTTAAATATTTGTTTAGGCTACACCTTGTTCAGTCATGTTACCTCATTAGCTAGCTATAGCTAACAACCTGGGGCACGTTCAGCAGGACACGTTTTGGAAAGAAATATGCTATGCAGAACAAACATGAATCTCTGACATGTTGAATCAGGAATAACGTTGGCTTTATTCATGACATATCTATCTGCAACTTTCGAGAATGTTTTGCATCTTAAAGTGGTCCTGGTAATTGCCAGGAGCCTATATGTTAACATTTTGTGGCGCAAAAAGAAAGGAAAAGGGATAGCAAACAATTTATTAACTAAATTCCTCTTGCCACCACTATCTGTTTGGTTAAATAACTTTATTTTGAGTTAATGTGGACCCATTGACTCCAGACTTGAGCACTTGGACCAGGACTTGAGCACTGAGACTCGGACTTCAGCTATAGGGGACTTCGGGGTCGATTCAGACTCAAGGTTTAGTGACTGGACAACATCACTGGGCGAAATGGTTAATTAGATCCTGTTCGAAGTCATTAGCACCTGTTCTACACTGTACAAAATAAACGCAATGTGTAAAGTGCTGGTCCCATGTTTCAGGAGCTGAAATAACAGATCCCAGAAATGTTCCATACTCAAAAGCTTATTTCTCTCAAATTTTGTGCACAAATGTGACCCGAATCAGGAAACTAGGCGTATGTCGCAAGTCACGATTTCACATGAGAGCAGTTTTATCAAAATGTGTTTTGGGGCAGAAATACCTTCTTGACCATTGTGAACTTTAATGTGCCTTAATAACAAACCTTGTATGCCATCTGTTAATACAAATAAAATTGTTAAATTACGAGCCTTATTGGTTAAGCCACAGAAAAAGTGAGCAACCTTTCCACTAGCCATGATTGAGTGGGCTGGACATGCCGAGAGATGTGTTGAGATTGGTCTGCCATATAGAGGGCTTCTGACTATTTGAGCTCGTCAGTCTGTATTGGTAATCCTGTCGAACGCGTCTCTTTTTTTAAATGTATTTTGTAGTGGAGCTGCATAAGTGTTGCTCTCCACTTTCTGGAGGATCACGTTTTGAAGTGGAATTAGAGTATGATAGCTAAAGAGGTGGGGGAAACACCAGTCTCTGGATTACATCTTCAAACTAAGGGCAACTGTGGTATGGCATTCCTGACAGGGAGACGCATCCATCATGAATGATGATGTATACAGGTAAGATAGTCTAGCGTAAGCTAGCTACATTTTCAGATATTACACGTTTCTAATTTTGACAGAAAGTGGTTTAATTTCAAGTGTACTATTAGCTAGCTAGCGGTATTCATGCAGGGTAGTAACGACATGATTTGGCACTGTGTTCATTGTTGTTTAACTAGCTAACGTTAGCTGGCTGGCTCGTTAGCAAACGTTACGTGATGGTGTGATCTTAAACGTTGTTTACATAGCTAGGTTCATTTGTATCCCAGAGATGTTAGCTTTTCTACTTAGAGCCTAATGTTAGCCAGCTAACATTGAACCTGGTTGGTTTGCTCCCGGGACTGTTGCATTGTTGGCACTGTTCATTGTTGTTTAACTAGCTAATGTTAGCTGCCTGGCTCGTTAGCTAATTTTACAAGATGTGTGTACAACACCCGTTGATTATGGCGTAATGCGTAAAAGCGTAATGAAATTGTTGCTAACAGAGCTGGTTAGGCTCTTTTCATGTTATCCAATCATCGGCCAGTCAAGTGTTCGCTCTGACAGCTAAACGAGATGGGTGGGACTAAAGCTTAAGAGGGTGTGAACGATGCTGAATGGGTGTAGACAAAGAGCCTTTCACTAGATACCAAAACATTCAAAGTCCATTTTCTCAAAAGTGAGTTAACAAGTTGATCAACTTTAAAAGCATAATTACTTTCCCATTGTTCCTCAAATGCAGTGAATGATATACCAGTTTGTAGCTCTGAGTCTCTACTTTTATCCAATGTAAAAAACACAATTTCAAATTTTGCTACACAAGACCGAATCCAGATGATCAGTCACAATTTGATTACATCCCTGTTAGTGAGCATTTTAGTCTTTGTCAAGATATTCCATCCACCTGACAGGTGTGGAATATCAATAAGCTGAGTAAACAGCATGTACATTACACAGGTGCAATAAAAGGCCACTCTAAAATGTGCAGTTTTGTCACGCAACGCAATGCCACAGATGTCTCAAGTTTTGAGTGAGTGTGCAATTGGCATGCTGACTGTAGGAATGTCCACCAGAGCTTTTGCCATAGAATTGAATGTTAATTTCTCTACCATAAGCCACCTCCAACATCCTTTTAGGGAATTTGGCGGTACGCCCAACCGGCCAGATAATTTTTCTATATTCTTATATACATGTTTGTCATATTTCTGCTGTTGGGAAGAGAAAATCATATTATTCAGAAAGATATGTTGGTAGGAGAAGGTTATGTATGTTTGTGCACAACACAGTCAGTGATTTATGTTTACTATAAGTTAATGAGGCAATACAAATGTGATATGACTGGCTCACTGTTTTCGTCATTTTGACAGTAAGTAGACTAAATCATTATTCAAGTACAAAAATGTGATTAATGCTTAATGATATTTTAGTGAAAATCCAAACACTTATTGTCAATTGTCAGTGAAGGTTGGAATGAACACCTGCATAATAGCTGTGTCCTTCAGGAGGAGGATGGGAGTGGAGTGGAGTATAGAGGTGAGGAGAGGAGTGGCGAGGAAGGGCGGCAGGTAGCCTAGTGTTTAGAGTGTTGGGCCAGTAACCGAAAGTTTGCTAGATCGAATCCTCGAGCTGACAAGGTGAAAATCTGTCATTCTGCCGCTGAACTAGGCAGTTAACCAACTGTTCCTAGGCCATCATTGTAAATAAGAATTTGTTCTTAACTGACTTGCCTAGTTAAATAAAGTTATATAAAAAATATAAAAAATTCTGCACCAGCTTGAAAAACCTCCACTATGATGACACATGGTGTAGAGATACATTATAGGATCTCTATAACTAAGAAAGGGACTTCTAGTATTATTGTCCCGTCCTTTTGACCCACCCCTCTCTCCACTTCTACAGTATATTAGGCGCTGAGCTAGGCTACACTATGGAGGCGTTTGGCTGTGATGAATGCTCTCCTTGGCAGCCGCACTTCATAGCTCCTGTGTGGCTGTTGTGTGAGTGTGTTTGTGTGTGTGTATGTCTCTCTCCCTCTTTCTCGATCTTTCTCTCTCCCTCTCTCTCGATCTTTCTCTCTCCCTCTTTCTTCATCTTAACCTCCTTTTAAACCTCTCAGATTGCTTTTGTTCTTCCTCCTCTCCTCTAAGTTCAGCGGGGAATGTCTTTGATCAATAGACTTTTTGCTGCTAAGCCTTTTCCCCAACATTTTTAGATGACCTACTTAGTAATCTCCCCAGTTAGAGTATATAAGCTCTTCTTTTCATAAAAAAAGGAGAAGAGGAGAAAGAGACAGAGAGGAGGAGATATCCGCAGGCAGATTTGCCGCACTCTCGCAGCTTAATAAATATTGGAGGAGAAGGCTGGCTTCCGTAATGATTTGGTCAATAATAACCTGGGATTAGGGTGGTTTTGAAGGGCAGCTGTTGCTGCATTTGAGTAGGTTTTAACTTGGGAGGGGTTCTTTGCCTCCTAGTGTTGTATTGTATGTGGTTCACAGTCTAGTCTTCAGGTTCAATATTTAATTTAATTTTTTATTTCACCTTTTATTTAACCAGGTAGGCAATTTTGAGAATAAGTTCTCATTTACAACTGCGACCTGGCCAAGTTAAAGCAAAGCAGTGCGACAACAACAACACAGAGTTACGCATGGGGTAAACAAACGTACAGTCAATAACACAATATAAAAGTCTATGTACAATGTGTGCAAATGTAGTAAGATTAAGGCCGTAAGGCAATAAATTGGCCATAGAGGTGAAATAATTACAATTTAGCATTAACACTGGAGTGATAGATGTGCAGATGATGATGTGCAAGTAGAGATACCGGGGTGCAAAAGAGCAAAAAATAAAAAGTAACTATATGGGGATGAGGTAGTTGGATGTGCTATTTACAGATGGGCTGTGTACAGGTACAGTCGGTAAGCTGCTCTGATGTTTAAAGTTAGAGAGGGAGATATGTTTCCAGCTTCAGTGATTTTTGCAATTCGTTCCAGTCATTGGCAGCAAAGAACTGGAAGGAAAGGCGGCCAAAGTAGGTGTTGGCTTTGGGGCTGACCAGTGAAATATACATACTGGAGCGTGTGCTATGTGTGGGTGTTGCTATGGTGACCAGTGAGCTGCGTGAGATAAGGCGGTGCTTTACCTAGCAAAGAGTTATAGATGACCTGGAGCCAGTGGGTTTGGCAAGGAATATGTAGCGAGGGCCATCCAACGAGAGCATACAGGTCGCAGTGGTGGGTAGTATATGGGGCTTTGGTGACAAAATGGATGGCACTGTGATAGACTACATCCAATTTGCTGAGTAGAGTGTTGGAGACTGTTTTGTAAATGACATCGCCGAAGTCGAGGATCAGTAGGATAGTCCGTTTTACGTTTTAATTTCTGTTTGAAAAAGCTAGCCTTAGGTTTCCTAACTGACTGTGTATATTGGTTCCTGACTTCCCTGAAAAGTTGCATATCGCTGGGGCTATTCGATGCTAATGCAGTACACCACATGATGTTTTTGTGCTGGGGCAGTCAAGTCTGGGGTGAACCAAGGGCTAGATCTCTTCTTAGTTCTACATTTTTTTAATGGGGCATTCATATTTAAAGCATTTTTATGCAGTCCGATATTCTCTGGGTCTCTGTGCAGACTGGCAGGTATTGACCTAGCTGAAGCTGGCTGGTGTCCGAGTTAACGGTGAAGACCGCTAGCAGTGGCTAACTGACTACTAGCTAGTAGTTAGTTAGCTGTCTAGCTTCTGATGGGGGTTTCGGTTCTAAAGTATAAAAATAGCAGATCTGTACCACATTGGGTGAGACGGGTTGCAGGAGAGTATATTCAGTCTGTAGATGGAAAGTGAGATTAAAATATATACGAAATATATACGGGAAAGAAACGAGAAGCGATTATTTACACGGGACAAGAAAAACACACGTCCGACTGCTACGCCATCTTGGATCAATGAATTACATTCAATTTTTTGGGGCAGGAAAGTCAGGAGGAGACATGTCTGAGAAGAAATAGAAGGAACTTAGAGAAGGTATAATTATCTGGAGCCAGTGGTCCATAGAGCATTTCTAATTTTTTTATCTTTTCCCATCTATTCTTTCTCTCCTCCTCCCCCTTCTTCTGTATATCATCTCCTATCTCATCCTCTCACCTCCTTGGGGGGAGGTTTGTTTGCTTGTGTTCTGGAAGACTGGATTGGGGGTTGGCCGCAAGACGTGTGTTGAATTTGGGAGGGGAGTTGGCTATCTATCAAACATGAATGGACTATCGGTCCATCTCTACACTCTACCAACCTCAGCCCCCTCCCCCGTCACACAGTAGTAACAGGCAGAAACACCTGAACATGCTGTCCACATACACTGCTCAAAAAAATAAAGGGAACACTAAAATAACACATCCTAGATCTGAATGAATGAAATATTCTTATTAAATACTTTTTTCTTTACATAGTTGAATGTGCTGACAACAAAATCACACAAAAAGTATCAATGGAAATCAAATTTATCAACCCATGGAGTTCTGGATTTGGAGTCACACTCAAAATTAAAGTGGAAAACCACACTACAGGCTGATCCAACTTTGATGTAATGTCCTTAAAACAAGTCAAAATGAGGCTCAGTAGTGTGTGTGGCCTCCACGTGCCTGTATGACCTCCCTACAACGCCTGGGCATGCTCCTGATGAGGTGGTGGATGGTCTCCTGAGGGATCTCCTCCCAGACCTGGACTAAAGCATCCGCCAACTCCTGGACAGTCTGTGGTGCAACGTGGCATTGGTGGATAGAGCGAGACATGATGTCCCAGATGTGCTCAATTGGATTCAGGTCTGGGGAACGGGCAGGCCAGTCCATAGCATCAATGCCTTCCTCTTGCAGGAACTGCTGACACACTCCAGCCACATGAGGTCTAGTACTGTCTTGCATTAGGAGGAACCCAGGGCCAACCGCACCAGCATATGGTCTCACAAGGGGTCTGAGGATCTCATCTCGGCACCTAATGGCAGTCAGGCTACCTCTGGCGAGCACATGGAGGGCTGTGCGGCCCCCCCAAAGAAATGCCACCCCACACCATGACTGACCCACCGCCAAACCGGTCATGCTGGAGGATGTTGCAGGCAGCAGAACGTTCTCTACGGCGTCTCCAGACTCTGTCACGTCTGTCACGTGCTCAGTGTGAACCTGCTTTCATCTGTGAAGAGCACAGGGCACCAGTGGCGAATTTGCCAATCTTTGTGTTCTCTGGCAAATTCCAAACGTCCTGCACGGTGTTGGGCTGTAAGCACAACCCCCACATGTGGACGTTGGGCCCTCATACCACCCTCTCATGGAGTCTGTTTCTGACCATTTGAGCAGACACATGCACATTTGTGGCCTGCTGGAGGTAATTTTGCAGGGCTCTGGCAGTGCTCCTCCTGCTCCTCCTTGCACAATGGCGGAGGTAGCGGTCCTGCTGCTGGTCCTACGGCTTCCTCCACATCTCCTGATGTAATGGCCTGTCTCCTGGTAGCGCCTCCATGCTCTGGACACTACGCTGACAGACACAGCAAACCTTCTTGCCACAGCTCGCATTGATGTGCCATCCTGGATGAACTGCACTACCTGAGCCACTTGTGTGGGACTCTATTTCATGCTACCACTAGAGTGAAAGCACCACCAGCATTCAAATGTGACCAAAACATCAGCCAGGAAGCATAGGAACTGAGAAGTGGTCTGTGGTCACCACCTGCAGAACCACTCCTTTATTGGGGGTGTCTTGCTAAATGCCTATAATTTCCACCTGTTGTCTATTCCATTTGCACAACAGCATGTGAAATGTATTGTCAATCAGTGTTGCTTCCTAAGTGGACAGTTTGATTTCACAGAAGTGTGATTGACTTGGAGTTACATTGTTGTTTAAGTGTTCCCTTTATTTTTTTGAGCAGTGTATATACACACACACAATCTCAATATTGATCAGAAGAGGCTGGCGGGTTTTTATTTTAGACCGGCTGTTAAGGAAAGCAGGGCCAGAGATCTGACAAACAAACAGTGGGAGCTCTTCTCCCTCTCCCATCCACATAAACAGAACCTTGTGGAGACCCTCCCTCGGGCTCGGGTGTGCATGCGTGCATGTGCCTGCGTGCACTGTGGGCATGTGATGCTCTTGGCACAGAACCTGTGCTCTTGTTGATCATCTGGCCCGTCATTGCGCCGTCGGTCTCTGCCACAAACACTCTATTCACATGCGCTGCCCATATTTGCAATAATCTGCCAGTATTTGCATCATACTACTACAAAACTACTACAAAACCTATTTGCCATTAGTTAGTTTGATAGATACTTTGCAGCATTGCACTTCGAAAGAGACTTTAACATCTCTTAGGTCTAAATGTGACCTATATATAACCTGATCCTGAGCACAAGTCCAGAGTCTTCTGCAAGTCATGATGGTTTTGCTGAGTGACTTTACCTGTATATCTTAAGTATGGGAATTTCTCATATATTTTGCAGGAGGCAGGAGAGCTTGGCTCCATGACGGAAAAAAAAAACCTTTTAAAAGGATGAGTCAATTGTGTTGCCTGGATGCAGATTTCCCTGAGTCTCTTCCTCCACTCTATCCTCGGAGAGGCTGGGGTAGATGGGCCAGAAGATCTCTAGTGAAGAAAATACACAGTTACTGCGAACGAGATGAGGAAATAATAGATTTTCTATTAGGGGAGTAGAGGCAGTGGTGTCTGTCTCTCCCTGGGGAGATGCCTTGACTAAAACTGGTCACTCAATATTGGATTGAGTACGTTTACATGCACACTAATAACTCAGTATTAAACCGATTATGGCAGTAGGCAGATTATGCAATAGTCATGTAAACAATGTACTCTAAATTTACTCAATTTACCTTCATCTGGTCTCAAAATAGAAGTACGCATACGCTGATTAAAACCCCTGGCATTCTGAGCAGTCTTTCGAATGATTAGGACATGTAAACACCTTAACCGATCTCCAGCGGTGTATTTGATCAGTGCATGTGCTACAGTAGCACCAGCCGATCGAGCCTCCCTCTTTAGTGCGAGTGAAGTGTGTTCGGAACGACTGAATGAATGTGTCTTAGAAGTAGTTTTCACACTTTATGTCCGTACCCAGAATCAAATATGCTTCCCAAAAAGAACATGTTCGCTGTGGTAGAATGTCTATATTGATTGGTGTTTTCCTGCATTCATCAGAGTGCCACCAGGTAGACCTGATTTCAGATGTGTCCATGTAAACAGAATGATTAGGGAAATCATTATTCAAATCATGTACTTTTTAATCAAACTATTTTATTAATCTGACTTTCCACAATAATCGCATTATTCGGTGCATGTAACCGTCCACAAATGACCATTTTTTTCCCACAGCATTTATGTGTGCCAGGGATTTTACAAGGGATATTACATTTTTTTAAGCGTTTCTTTACCACATATAAAGGTGTCCAATACATTGTCTGTATATTCTATGCACAACGTCTGTCTATGCATACTATGTGTATTTGTAAGCTTAACCCTGCTTGTCCTTCAAGTGAGCTGATAGCAGCCCCGTGGATATGCTTGCCATGCTATCTTCTGAGACAGACAGACGAGAGACATTTATCAGAGCTGCCGTCCTATTAGCTGTCAGGGGCGGCCATGACAGATGTAGAGGTTTCCATGGTAACCCTGCACCGCCCTCATCGCTGGGCTACAGTAATGTATGTATAATGTAGACGAAGAAGTCTGGCATGGGTAGT
Source organism: Oncorhynchus nerka (assembly GCF_034236695.1). Taxonomy (NCBI): domain Eukaryota; kingdom Metazoa; phylum Chordata; class Actinopteri; order Salmoniformes; family Salmonidae; genus Oncorhynchus; species Oncorhynchus nerka. The sequence goes on from NC_088411.1 coordinate 1,141,653, forward strand.
TTGAGTTGATTGTTGTTGCTTGTGAGGCGTTGTTGCGTAACTAGACGTGTCAAGGTCACGCTGATTAATTTCTCTGGATTTAATACCACTGGCTGAGTGGATGCTTTGGCTCCGGGCGTTTCCGCGAATCACCATGGGTGTTTTAATTAATTATGTATTTTGACAAACGGTGCGAGCGGTCGTTGTTAACAGTGCCTAGCGAGAAATGGTGTCAGGGTGAGAGGGAAGCATTTCTCTCTCCCTCTCTTTCAATGAGCTGTAGTTCTCTCTCTAGCATGGTAGCTCTAGTTACAGTGCATTCAGAAAGTTTTCAGACCCCTTGACTTTTTCCATATTTTGTTGCATTACAGCTTTATTCTAAAATGGATGGAATCGTTTTCCCCCCTCATCAATCTACACACAATACCCCGTTTTATATTTTAAAAAAAATAAAAAATGGAATATCACATTTACATAAGTATTCAGACCCGTTACTCAGTACGTTGTTGTAGCACCTTTGGCAGAGAATACAGCCTTGAGTCTTCTTGGGTATGATGCTACAAGCTTATCACACCTGTATTTGGGTAGTTTCTCCCGTTCTTCTCTGCAGATCCTCTCAAGCTCTGTCCGGTTGGAGGGGGAGCGTCGCTGCACTACTGTTTTCAGGTCTCTCCAGAGCTGTTGGATCGGGTTCAAGTCCGGGCTCTGGTTGGGCCACTCAAGGACAGTCAAAGACTTGTCCCGAAGCCACTCCTGCGTTGTCTTGGCTGTGTGTTTAGGGTCGTTGTTGGAAGGTGAACCTGAGTTCCTGAGTGCTCTGGAGCACATTTTCATCAAGGATCTCTCTGTACATTGCACTGTTCATCTTTCCCTCGATCCTGACTAGTCTCCCAGTCCCTGCCGCTGAAAACATCCCCACAGCATGATGCTGCCATCACCATACTTCACCGTAGGGATGGTGCAGGTTTCTTCCAGATGTGACGCTTGGCATTGAGGCCAAAGAGTTCAACCTTGGTTTCATAAGACCAGAGAATCTTGATTCTCATGGTCTGATAGTCCTTTAGGTGGCTTTGGGCAAACTCCAAGTGGGCTGTCATGTGCGTTTTACTGAGGAGTGGCTTCTGTCTGGCCACTCTACCATAAAGGCCTGATTGGTAGAGTGCTGTAGTGATGCTTGTCCTTCTGGAAGGTTATCCTATCTCCATAGAGGAACTCTGGAGCTCTGTCAGAGAGACCATCGGGTTCTTGATCACCTCCCCTCTATTTCGAGTCTCATAGCAAAGGGTCTGAAAGCTTATGTAAATAAGATTCTTATTTTTATTACATTTGCAAACATTTCTAAAATCATGTTTACACTTTGTCATTATGGGGTATTGTGTGTAGATTGATGAGTAAAACATTTAATTTAATCAATTTTAGAATAATGCTGTAACGTAACAAATGTGGAAAAATTGAAGGGGTCTGAATACTTTCCGAATGCACTGTATGTTTCTTAAACACACTTTAGAACACACACTTTTCAACACACTTTTTTTTGCAGACACTCACACCCTGACTCCCTCACAAATAACTGTTTCTTCCTCAACACATTTTTGATTTGCCTCATTGATCCTCTTAAAGAGGGAATAGTGCAAAATGGCCGTTCAGACAGAAAATCCCTAACTAGATGTGACAAGCACTTAAAGTCAATCGGCTGGTGAGCCATACCAACAGTACAGGCACATGGATCATTCCTGGGGTATATGTTAAAATGTTCTATAGTCTATATCTATGCCCATTAGCATCAAGTTTGCTTTAGGTCTTTTCCATATTATGACGACGCATATCCACAACTGTGAAGGATGCACAGTCAATTGAAGGTGAACCATATAAATGTTTTTGGTGTAAAAAGCCCTTTAGCATTTACTACATATCATACACCATACTTTCTCTCTCTCTCTGTTAATATTGATGTACCAGCTGTAAGGTATATACGATACATGCTTAACAAGGTGCATCAAAGCTAGGACCGAGAGACTGAAAAACAGATTTTATCTCAAGGTCATCAGACTGTTAAACAGCAATCACTAACACAGAGAGGCGGCTGCCTACATACAGTGGGGCAAAAAAGTATTTAGTCAGCCACCAATTGTGCAAGTTCTCCCACTTAAAAAGATGAGAGAGGCCTGTCATTTTCATCATAGGTACACTTCAACTATGACAGACAAAATGAAGAAAAAAAATCCAGAAAATCACATTGTAGGATTTTTTTAATGAATTTATTTGCAAATTATGGTGGAAAATAAGTATTTGGTCACCTACAAACAAGCAAGATTTCTGGCTCAGACCTGTAACTTCTTCTTTAAGAGGCTCCTCTGTCCTCCACTCGTTTCCTGTATTAATGGCACCCGTTTGAACTTGTTATCAGTATAAAAGACACCTGTCCACAACCTCAGTCACACTCCAAACTCCACTATGGCCAAGACCAAAGAGCTGTCAAAGGACACCAGAAACAAAATTGTAGACCTGCACCAGGCTGGGAAGACTGAATCTGCAATAGGTAAGCAGCTTGGTTTGAAGAAATCAACTGTGGGAGCAATTATACAAGCAATTATGCAATTATACAAGACCACTGATAATCTCCCTCGATCTGGGGCTCCACGCAAGATCATTCACACGGGGGGACCTAGTGAATGACCTGCAGAGAGCTGGGACCAAAGTAACAAAGCCTACCATCAGTAACACACTACGCCGCCAGGGGCTCAAATCCTGCAGTGCCAGACGTGTCGCCCTGCTTAAGCCAGTACATGTCCAGGCCCGTCTGAAGTTTGCTAGAGAGCATTTGGATGATCCAGAAGAAGATTGGGAGAATGCCATATGGTCAGATGAAACCAAAATGTAACTTTTTGGTAAAAACTCAACTCGTCGTGTTTGGAGGACAAAGAATGCTGAGTTGCATCCAAAGAACACCATACCTACTGTGAAGCATGGGGGTGGAAACATCATGCTTTGGGGCTGTTTTTCTGCAAAGGGACCAGGACGACTGATCCGTGTAAAGGAAAGAATGAATGGGGCCATGTATCGTGAGATTTTGAGTGAAAACCTCCTTCCATCAGCAAGGGCATTGAAGATGAAATGTGGCTGGGTCTTTCAGCATGACAATGATCCCAAACACACCGCCCGGGCAACGAAGGAGTGGCTTCGTAAGAAGCATTTCAAGGTCCTGGAGTGACCTAGCCAGTCTCCAGATCTCAACCCCATAGAAAGTCTTTGGAGGGAGTTGAAAGTCCGTGTTACTCAGCAACAGCCCCAAAACATCACTGCTCTAGAGGAGATCTGCATGGAGGAATGGGCCAAAATACCAGCAACAGTGTGTGAAAACCTTGTGAAGACTTACAGAAAACATTTGACCTCTGTCATTGCCAACAAAGGGTATATAACAAAGTATTGAGATAAACTTTTGTTATTGACCAAATACTTATTTTCCACCATACTTTGCAAATAAATTCATTAAAAATCCTACAATGTGATCTTCTGGATTTGTTTTTCTAATTTTGTTTGTCATAATTGAAGTGTACCTATGATGAAAATTACAGGCCTCTCTCATCTTTTTAAGTGGGAGAACTTGCACAATTGGTGGCTGACTAAGTACTTTTTTGCCCCACTGTGCATACTTGAAATCATTGGCCACTTTAATAAATGGATCACTAGTCACTTTAAATAATGCCATTTTAATAATGTTTACATATCTTACATTACACATCTCATATGTTTATACTGTATCTTATACCATCTATTGCATCTTGCCTATGCCGCTTGGTCATCGCTCATCCATATATTTATATGTACATATTCTTATTCCATCCCTTGAGACTTGTGTGTATTAGGTAGTTGTTGTGGAATTGTTAGATTACTTAGATTATTACTTTGATTTTTTTAAATTTAAACATTATTTAATCTCTTTTTCAAGAGAGGCCTGGTCCAATAGCAGCAGACTAAAAAACAGCTGTCCTAAAGACAATTACACTCTTATGATATTTACATCAACCAAGTGTTTAACTTCTTGTGTCGAGCCATCCCGGATCTGGGATCGTGACTACAGCCTCAAGCCTATTACCATAACGCAACGTTAACTATTCATGAAAATCGCAAATGAAATGAAATCAATATGCTAGCTCTCAAGCTTAGCCTTTTGTTAACAACACTGTCATCTCAGATTTTCAAAAATATGCTTCTCAACCATAGCAAAACAAGCATTTGTGTAACAGTATTGATAGCCTAGCATAGGATTATGCCTGGCATTCAGCATGCAACATTTTCACAAAAACCAGAAAAGCATTCAAATAAAATCATTTACCTTTGAAGAACTTCAGATGTTTTCAATGAGGAGACTCTCAGTTAGATAGCAAGTTTTTACAAAAATATTATTTGTGTTGACAAATCGCTCCGTTTTCTTCATCACGTTTGGGTAAGGAAAAAAAACTTTTTTCCAAATTAACTCCATAATATCGACAGAAACATGGCAAACAATGTTTGGAATCAATCCTCAAGGTGTTTTTCACATATCTATCGATGATAAATCCTTCGTGGCAGTTGACTTTCTCTTCTGAAGAAATGGAATGCGCATGGACCTAGAGATTACGCAATAATTTCTACACAGGATACCGGGCGGACACCTGGTAAATGTAGTCTCTTATGGTCAATCTTCCAATGATATGCCTACAAATACGTCACAATGCTGCAGACACCTTGGAGAAACGACAGAAAGGGTAGGCTCATTCCTGGCGCATTCACAGCCATATAAGGAGACATTGGAACACAGCGCCTTCAGAATCTGGGGCATTTCCTGTATGAAACTTCATCTTGGTTTTGCCTGTAGCATTAGTTCTGGGGCACTCACAGATAATATCTTTGTATTTTTTGAAACGTCAGAGTTTTTCATTTCCAAAGCTGTCAATTACATGCATAGTCGAGCATCTTTTCGTGACAAAAGATCTTGTTTAAAACGGGAACGTTTTTTATCCAAAAATTAAAAGAGCGCCCCCTATCTCGAAGAAGTTAAACGAGACTAGATCATCAAATGTTAAAATGTTCAGGAGAGAATTCCAGGACCACGGAGCTGAGTAACTAAAACTATTTCTACCATAACCTGTTCTAATTCTTGGTACTGTTAAATATTACTGCTCTGTCGAAACTAGAAGCATTTCGCTACGCTCGCATTAACATCTGCTAACCATGTGTATGGGACCAATACGATTTGATTTGACACGTTTTTCTTTTTATGTCTCTTTCTCCCTCTCTGCAGTGAGAAGAGGAAGCTGCAGGTGAATATCGCCAGTCCCATCCAGTGCAGTATGAATGGCAGGAAGTGCACTGTCATTGTGGAGCCCAAGATCAACCAATCGCAGCCAGACTTCACCAAGAGCCGCTCCGGTTATATCCTGGCAGTGCCTGGAAACTAAAAGGGCCACTCGGGGGCCACTCGGTCTGTGACAAGTACAAGTGACGATGAGGTGTCAAATGAGGAATATGTGAATCATACCTCTGTTTGTATAGAGCTCATTTGTGAACTAGATGGCATGATATGATACATGGGAGGGTAGAACTCTCAGAATGAAAGCCATGCCAAATTTGTAACTCTGATTAGATATTTATTTGACGTAACTCAATGTTTTTCAATAGGACATGTAAGATGTTTAATACATACACATGTGTTTAGTTAATTAGACAGACTCACACACATGCACAACATTAATTCACCAAAGAGTAGATTTTTTTCCCCTCACTTTTCGATATCAAGTTGAGTTCACATGTACAACCGAGCTGTTTTGTCGGGGCATCGATCATTATATGTTACGCTAGCTTTGGTTAATCATGATTAGTGTCACATTATCCGGCATTTCATTTGAGTAGAATATCTTGTTCAGAGATGTATATTCTCACGGCTACAGTGCCTTCGGAAAGTATTCATACCCCTTGACTTATTCCACATTATGTTGTGTTACAGCCTGAATTCAAAAAGTGATTAAATAGATTTGTTTTCTGACCCATCTACACAAAATACCCCTATAATGGAAACATTTGAAATGTTAGCAAATGTATTGAAAATGAAATACAGAAATAACTTTTTACATAGGTATTCACACCCCTGAATCAAGGCATGTTAGAATCACCTTTGGCAGTGATTACAGCTGTGAGTTCTTCTGGGTACGTCTTTAAGAGCTTTGCACACCTAGATTGTACAATATTTGCAAATGATTCTTTCAAAAATTCTTCAAGCTCTGTCAAGTTGGTTGTTTATCATTGCTAGACAGCCATTTTCAAGTCTTGCCATAGATTGTAAAGCTGATTTAAGTCAAAACTGTAACTTGGCTCCAGTGAACAGTGAATATTTGGCCTTGTATTTTAGGTTATTGTCCTCCTGAAAGGTGACTTTGTCTCCAAGTGTCTGTTGAAAAGCAGACAACCAGGTTTTCCTCTAGGATTTTGCCTGTGCTTAGCTCTATTCTGTTTATTTTTATCCTAAATAAACGTCATATTCCTTGCCAACGACAAGCATACCCATAACATGATGCATCCACCACCATGCTTGAAAAAAAATGGTACTCAGTGTTGAGTTGTTGTATTTGCCCTAATAATAATGCTTTGTATTCAGGACATAAAGTTTTTCTTTGCCACATTGCTTGCTGTTTTAAGATAGTGCCTTATTTCTACAGGATGCATGTTTTGGAATATTTCTAATCTGTACAGGTTTCCTTATATTCACTCTGTCATTTAGGTTAGTATTGTGGAGTAACTACGATGTTGTATCACTGCCATTAAACTGTTTTAAAGTCCCCATTGACCTCATGGTGAAATCCCCTAGCGGTGTCCTTCCTCTCCGGCAACTGGGTTAGGAAGGATGCCTGTATCTTTCTAGAGACTGGGTGTATTGATAAACCATCCAAAGTGTAATTAATAGCTTCACCATGCTCAAATAGATATTCAATGTCAACATTGTTATTGCACACAGAATGTGTCCATGCAACTTATTATGTTACTTGTTAAGCACATTTTTACTCCTGAACTTATTTAGGCTTGCCATAACAAAGGGGTTGAATACTTATTGACTTGAGACATTTCAGTTTTTATTTAAGTGTAAAAAAAAAGAAGTAAAAACATCTAATTTGACATTATGGGGTATTGTGTGTAGGCCAGTGACACACAATCTAAATGTAATCCATTTTAAATTCAGGCTGTAACACAACAAAATGTGGAAAAGTCTAGGGGTGTGAAAGCACTATGTATGTTTTCATTATTTATTTGTATCTAAAATGGATATTTGATGGAAATATGTTTAACACAACCCTTGTTTTAGACTACAGATAGACCACAGCCAGTCCTACATACACACATTTTCCATTCCTTTTGTTTTTTTGGAAGAAGAATGGGAGAGAATGTTGTTCTATGTACTTCAATGACGGAACAGTGTCAGAGGCACAGATGAGAAGTGTGTCGTTCTTAACTTAAGTTTGTCACAGGGTGTGAGTGGGATATGTTGAGCATATCCCGAACCTGAACGTCACGACATGCTCTGAGAAGAGCATTCAAATATATATTTTAACCTCTTATTTCTATGCATATACTGTACAGATGTAGCATCATGTTATGGGTATGCTTGTCACTGGCAGGGACTGGGGAGTTTGTCAGGATTAAAATAAATATGAAAGGAGCAAAGCCCAGATAAAAAGTTAGAAACCCTGCCTCATTCTTCTGAATACCTAACCCTCGGATAATTATATTTTTCAGCGGGACAATTGCACAAATGTTTAATGCCAAAGACACACCAGAATGGCCTTCCAATAGGTGTTGAGTGTTCCTGAATGATCCAGTCTGTCATGACTCATATCGGCTTGAAAATAAGAGACTAGGCTGACAAAAACAATGGATATATGTTGCCCTAAGAGTTGTGTGAAGTTGATAGAATCTTATTCCAAATGTTTTACAGCTGTAATAGCTGCCAAAGGTTATTACACAAAGGAATAACTCTCCAGTGTGAAGATATACGCAATCAAGACATCTTTGTGTTTTATATTTCATTTATTCAGATGATTTTCTATCATTTTCTTTGACTTTGGAAATGTGCAGTAGGTTGTGTAAATCAGTAGTAAAAAAAAACACTTAATTAATTGTTTTAATTTTATGGCAGCAAAATGTGAAGACTGTGCAAGGGGTGTGTAGTCTTTCATTAGGGACTGTATCGCTCTGTCAGTTGGCATTATTTTCAGTTAAAAATCTCCAATCAGTTTCAGAATTACTGCCGAGTGCTAATTGCTTTGCAAATTGGCCAGGAAAATTGGTACATAATTAGTTAATTAGCGTGTCTCATCTCAACTAAAGAAATATTCCTTTACCTTGCAGCAATGGCGTATGATGACCTTGTTCTGTTGCTTGATATTTAGACCAGAAAATGGCTGCAACCTGCTGGAAAATGTCCCTCTATTAGGGGAAAGTTGTAGGCTATGTATTGTGGATAGTGTATCTCTAATGGCAGGTGTTTTAATATGTGTTTAGTCCTCAGGGCTGCCTGTAAAACTTGTTTATTATAGCTCGCCCCCATATCCCCTGACTGTCTGTGACAGTCACATCCGACTGAAATAGGTTTCTCTCTCTGCCTGTCTTGAAAGGAAGGATACTTTTATCTGAGAACAAAAGCCTGGCTTGGTTGCCTCTCCTCTCCTCCCCTCTATTCTCACTCCTCTCTCTATCGCTCTATCTCCTCCTTCGCTCCATCACATCTCTTGGCACTCTGCCCAGGTGGGTAGACTGACAATGCAGGGCCAATGAGGAGTTTATTCTGAACCCCCTGTTCCCCGGAGGAGAGAGAGGGGGGAGAGAGGAACGGGAGAGAGCGTATCAATGAAGACAGAGCTGGATGAGATGCCCACTTTCCTCACCACTACATAAATAAGACCGGTACAAACGCGTGATTATTTAGCTGAGTAAGGATTCTAATGGTTCACTGTCACTCTGGGATGCAGCATGGAGATTGTTAATATCCTGAGTCATCTACTGGACATTCAGTACACATGGATAAAAAGGCGGTTGAAAATAGTTTACCTGTGCCATCACATTCTTTCAGCTTTACCCTTCAGTTTGTGATCTGTGTCTAGAAGGTGTTGTGCCCGCCGAATCCTTGCCCTCCTTGGTTTGTGTTGGGCTTGACTTTTCTTATCCAAAGCTTAACCTACAGTACGGTAAATCCCCTTGATTGTTTTTTTTTGCTCGCCAGATAGCACTCCTAGTGCCTTCAGAAAGGGAACCCAGTCTATAACATTTCATTGAGTTTCTGCTGTTGGTAACCATTTTGATTACAATTGTAAGATGTGTACCCAATTCTCAGCAATTGTTTTAATTTTAGTGCAACGATATCTGCAAATTGAGAATTGAGGAAGATTGATAACATGTTGGAACATTGTTGTAATCTAGGGGGTGGTAACGTTGAGTTTCTGTAATGAGTATACAGTGAGGGGAAAAAACTATTAGATCCCCTGCTGATTTTGTACGTTTTCCCACTGACAAAGAAATGATCAGTCTATAATTTTAATGGTAGGTTTATTTGAACAGTGAGAGAGACAGAATAACAACAAATCAATTTATAACATTTTTGCGTTTTTCTGGATTTTTTTTGTTGTTATTCTGTCTCTCTCACTGTTCAAATAAACCTACCATTAAAATTTATAGACTGATCATTTCTTTGTCAGTGGGCAAACGTACAAAATCAGCAGGAGATCAAATACTTTTTTCCCTCACTGTATATATATTCTAATTTCCTTCAATATATTCAATACACCATATATATATATATATATATAGATTCATTTGCTGATCAAACTATTTGCCTAATTTAATATTTTGTGTATTTTTGTAATATCTGTCTCTCTCGTGTGTGTATATATATTGATAATGAATGAGTGTTTGGACCAAATCTGAAGGGTTAGGGTTAAATATACAAGGACCCACAGTGATTGTTATTTGATTGAATCATTTAATTAATAAACATATTTGTTCCAGTGGAATGACTCTTTAGTTGACAGGACATTTGGTGTTGCTCACCTAGTGTGTGTCTTTGTGTGTGTGAATTTGTGTTTACAACCAGGAAAACACATGCTTCATCAAGGTCTGCTGGTATGTAGGCTAGTCTATGATGTTTTCTCCTTCTCCCAGCTGTTGTCTCTGTGCTGTCGGTAATACGGGGGAGCCAAACCACGCTAATCCGCCTGCTAACCAAGCAGCTGTTTCCCAGGATGCTAATCCGCCTGCTAACCAAGCAGCTGTTTCCCAGGATGCTAATCCGCCTGCTAACCAAGCAGATGTTTCCCAGGATGCTAATCCGTCTGCTAACCAAGCAGCTGTTTCCCAGGATGCTAATCCGCCTGCTAACCTACCAGCTGTTTCCCAGGATGCTAATCCGCCTGCTAACCAAGCAGATGTTTCCCAGGATGCTAATCCGCCTGCTAACCAAGCAGCTGTTTCCCAGGATGCTAATCCGCCTGCTAACCAAGCAGATGTTTCCCAGGATGCTAATCCGCCTGCTAACCAAGCAGCTGTTTCCCAGGATGCTAATCCGCCTGCTAACCAAGCAGCTGTTTCCCAGGATGCTAACCAAGCAGCTGTTTCCCAGGATGCTAATCCGTCTGCTAACCTACCAGCTGTTTCCCAGGATGCTAATCCGTCTGCTAACCTACCAGCTGTTTCCCAGGATGCTAATCCGTCTGCTAACCTACCAGCTGTTTCCCAGGATGCTAATCCGTCTGCTAACCTACCAGCTGTTTCCCAGGATGCTAATCCGCCTGCTAATCTGGCACCTGTTTCCCAGGATGCTAATCCGCCTGCTAAAGCATCCTGCAGTCAGGTCAGGATGACGGCATCACCACTTCCCTGTCAATGAGAGCTATCTCAACAGAGGCATCACTAGCCTCCTGATGGACTAAAGTGTGTGGGAGAGTAGGTTAGAGACTAAGAGTCATCTTTCATACTCTTTGATTATATCGACTTTGATTTACCCCATATCAATACATTTAAGTCATTTAGCAGACGCTGTTATCCAGAGCGACTTACAAATTGGTGCTTTCACCTTATGACATCCAGTGGAACAGCCACTTACAATAGTGCATCTAAATCTTTTAAGGGGGGGGGTGAGAAGGATTACTTTATCCTATCCTAGGTATTCCTTAAAGAGGTGGGGTTTCAGGTGTCTCCGGAAGGTGGTGATTGACTCCGCTGTCCTGGCGTCGTGAGGGAGTTTGTTCCACCATTGGGGGGCCAGAGCAGCGAACAGTTTTGACTGGGCTGAGCGGGAACTGTACTTCCTCAGTGGTAGGGAGGCGAGCAGGCCAGAGGTGGATGAACGCAGTGCCCTTGTTTGGGTGTAGGGCCTGATCAGAGCCTGGAGGTACTGAGGTGCCGTTCCCCTCACAGCTCCGTAGGCAAGCACCATGGTCTTGTAGCGGATGCGAGCTTCAACTGGAAGCCAGTGGAGAGAGCGGAGGAGCGGGGTGACGTGAGAGAACTTGGGAAGGTTGAACACCAGACGGGCTGCGGCGTTCTGGATGAGTTGTAGGGGTTTAATGGCACAGGCAGGGAGCCCAGCCAACAGCGAGTTGCAGTAATCCAGACGGGAGATGACGAGTGCCTGGATTAGGACCTGCGCCGCTTCCTGTGTGAGGCAGGGTCGTACTCTGCGGATGTTGTAGAGCATGAACCTACAGGAACGGGCCACCGCCTTGATGTTAGTTGAGAACGACAGGGTGTTGTCCAGGATCACGCCAAGGTTCTTAGCGCTCTGGGAGGAGGACACGATGGAGTTGTCAACCGTGATATGGGCAATGGAAAACAAATGGAGGCAGATTGAATGGTCATTGACTTTATGATACGATGATTCAAAAATACTGTATTATTTGTCTCATAATTTTACAGTATGTACAGGTGTAACCAGATGGATTCTCCTCTAAATTGGGGATATATGTCATTTTAATCTTCAAATGATAATTTAATGGATTTAATTCCACGGATTAGTCCCTTTTTAAATTCATAACCCTGTCAACTCTTAAATGATATATGGGCCAATGTTGGGTCTAGTAAACAAATAGTGAAAAGTATGTGATTATATCACTGAAGGGTCCAACTGCAGATGAAGACACCACTCATTTGTGCATCATGAGCAATCAGTGCATTTTATTTTCCATCACAGTACAAAAATAAATTAAAGAAAGCAGAAACAAACTGGAAAAGGTTCAATTACAGCAAAGGCTTTTTCAAAATAACTAGTAGCCTATCAGTGTAGAGTATCCTCTTTTTCCACTTCCTATTGGTTATAAGAAAACAAACTTCACACATTCTTCTGTACAAATAAACTCTCACACACACATTCACACACTCGGCACACATGCAGTCAATGAAATACCCTTTTGAAGTTCTTTAACACTGTTTCTTTTTTGTTCTACAAAGTACGTAACAAGATACAGAAAAAGTCAACAGAAATGTTCTAACTATCACGTCTTTTTTCTCTCTTTTTGTAAGGTTTTTCAAACAACTACTCAGTGATACAATTGAAAAAAAATGGCACATTTTAGTGAGTTGCTTTTGACCCTTGACCCCATATGCCCTGCCTTTTCCCCAGAGCAGTAGCCTGTCAAGTGCATGTCCCCCCCCCTATTGCACCACACAACACCCAACAACCCATTTCCTATTGCATTTCATCTCCCCATGACAAGGAACAATGCCACGCTACTGCTCCACAACACATGTACACTTGCACCATTCATTTTTCTCTTTGAGTCCAACTGATACAGCAGAGGAGAGAAATGATCATATCAACCAACAGTCCCTAAGAACAACCTTCATCACATGAGAAAAGAGAATAGCCTTTTTTTCAGCATTAATTATTATTTTTTTAAACCACAACAAAAAAGTATTGTCTGCATATGACTGTCAACCATTTCCAGAAAGAAATTTGAGAAACAACTATGAAACAAAGCATGCATCATTTCTCACTGTTGAGATGATGAAATACGGGCATATACTCTTAATTTTTTCCCCCAAGGTCCAGTTTAGTGTATGTATACTATTGACAACTTACTCCTGTTAAATTGTGGATTCAATTAAACTTATCTCCTACGACATATACTGCAGCAGTGGTTGACAGAAAAACCTACCAGCTCCCTTTATCTTATTAGTTATTGGAGATGGAGGTACTATCATTCTACCCGTTTCTAGCCTTTACAGTTATTCAATGGAAATGATAGCCATGTATCTTGACTGCTCCATTTGCTCTCACGTAGATGTAGTCATGGCTGTCATGGTGTTCCTATTGCCCTCTATGCTCGTCCATTTCTCAGAGTGGCTTCAGCTGATTGAAAACCTGATTATCTCCATGGAGGTCAACTTGGATATAACCTACAGTTTAACCTAATCTCATCTCCATCTGAATAAATTGTTGTCTTAGATTTGATTAATATTGGCATTAAGAGATTATTCCAGGGGAGGCTACCTGTCATATTCTCTGGTGTGACTGAGTAAAATGGCCTGCCATTGGCTGATGGTTATGTTGTCTTGTTGATATGTGGAGCTGGGTGGTGTGTTGGGTTTGGGATTGCACTGTGTCTAGGGTTCTAGGGTCTTTGTCTTTACTCAAGGTCTCTCTGATGTGGTAGTTACTTTGGCGATGGTCAGACTTTTTAAAAATTGGTTTTTAATCTAGGGTCAATCTATAGCTTATTCCCTGCAGCATTCATTTGCAACAACCATTGATCTTCATTCTCACCAAAGATAAGCTCACCAGTTACTCACAAACAGACCAATTTATAATTCATTCATGATCTTTTGAATACATGGGATTTGCCAAAATAACCAATTGAGTTTCAATTAGTTATAAGATGGAAATCCACCCAATCGCTCAACATGTGGATGTGTTTTCAGACCTACAAGATTTTCATCAAAGATATGGCACTAGCTAAACATTTGTTCAAGTTAAATGTCTTGTAGCAGAATATGGACCTTCATTCCAAAGTGTTTTTAGATACAACCGTTAGACAAAAATACACAATTATTCCTTGGTAAACAAATAGCCTATTTTAGCAAGCATAGCTAAATAAACTAGTTTTCACTTTTCTCACAGCATTCTCTAATGCAGATGCAGTTGGTTTAATTACAGATCAAATGGAAAGAAGTAAAGTCATTATTGTCATCAGAAATTCAAGAAAAATTGCATGGCACACATGCATTAGTTTATTATTTCTAAGTAAAAATTAAAAGCTTTTTAAGAAAAAATAATAATAAACCACCCTGGGCTTGAGCATTTGAAGAGTAAAACATTTTTTTTCTGAGATGAAAATAAAGTAGGTCTTAACATAAAGTGTGATAATCAAGCCTTGTGTTTGATGTTGTATTTCCTATTGTCTTGTTGTAAAAATAAAAAAGAAGCCCACAATGCAATTCAATGTTGTCAAGTCCTTCTGAACCAATCTTTCTCCACCAAACCCCTCTAGCCAAGTCACAAACAATAAAGCCACAACAACATGAATCCAGCATCCATGCCCCCACTTTTCCATTCAGCTCAGATACTGTTTGCACCGCAGCATAACTGTCGAGTCCATATCCTTCCTTGCAGTGGGGGTACATGGGTTTTCACTTCAGTCTAAAGAGCCAGCGTTGCAGCTTGTCTGTTGATGTGAACACTAGCCCAGTCACGCAAGGGCCCTTGACCATCCCGTTGTAGGCAGTGCATCTCAGACAGTCAGAACAAACATCAGGTAGTCGGTAGGGTGCTGCAGCCTCAGTCCTCTCCACATTCATAGCTGTAGATGTGTTCCTTTTCTATTTTTTTCCCCCATTGTCGGTTTTGTATTTTTCAAATGTATTTATACATGTGCGTAAGTAGAGAATGTACCCAAGTCTGGCATTTTTGTTAGGTGTCAAAAGTGAAAATGCAATTCTTTCCTTCGAAAAATATTAGTTTGGTCTTCAGAAAACTTGAGATAAATAAGATTTTTACCATAAAATGTTCGATTTTTTTCATCAAACTGCGTTCCGTTGTACCGTTAGCTCTCAAACATGCTTATAATCTAAAACGTTTTGGCTAGATCTGAGCCAAATTAACCCTAAAAATGAATCTCTTCCCATCAAAACTTCCCCTCCCCACTCCCCTCTTCCTACTCCCTCAACCAATCTCCCACTTTGAAATACTAAACTGGTGTAGGCCCCTCTCCCCTGGTTTCCCTCTCCTCCCCTGGTTTCCCTCCCCTTCCCTGAGCCCCGGGACCCTCACCGGTCCAGACCAATGAGCAAGCGGCTCCTCTCCTCCTCCTTCTGGCTTTCGTTCTTTAGGTCGGCAAACACCTGGGTGAAATAGTGCGGGTCTGAGTTGATCTGGAGCATCTTAGCGCTCATCAGGTTGATTATGGACAGGCAGCGGTCCCAGAAGGTCTCCTTGGAGCTCTCCACCAGGAAGGGCTTGAGCGGGTAGGAGATTTCATTGCCCATGTATGAGTAGGACAGGTAGAGGCAGGTGAGCAGCACGGCCTGCAACTCGTGCTCATTGGCCACCTCGGAGGAGACCACGTCGCGGCACAGCATGTAAACAAACACCACGTTGGCCGGGGTGATGAACCCTTGATCTTGCCAACCCTGAAGAAGCAGCGAGCGGTCCACGCTCCGCAGCCACAGCACCGGGTCAGTGGGGGGCAGGTGTTTCAGTCGGTAGCAGCGCCGGCACAGGAACTCACCCAGGCAGCGCAGGAGCTCGCTGGTGGAGGCCTGGACGATCACCCTCTTGGGCGTGCCAGGGGCTGCATTAGAGTTGGTCAGGGGGGCCTTCTTGACTGACGATGCGGCATTGTTGGAGCTCTTGACGAGGGCCGGGGTGCTCTGGTCCTGAGCGAAGGTGGACAGGTTGGCGCAGGACTGAGACTTCTTCAGGTTCTCATTGTTGAAATGGGTCACATTGTTCTGGTATGTAGCGTTGGGCTGCACCTTCTTTGAGCTTTTTTTCTTGGCCGACACAGCCACGATCCGCTTCCATGGCAGAACGTTGATGAGCGAGTGACGCTTCAGGTTCTTGTCTTTGGCGTTCTTGCTGTTCTGAACGGCCGCGTAGTGTCCCACTGTGGCTGGCCCATCTTCGCAGAGGGCCGCCTTCCTGTAGCTGGGCGAGAGCGACAGCACGGTTCCCATGGTCACTGAGTAGCAATATCCAGGGGCGTTAGCCTCTCTAGGTTAGTGGATGACCGACCAAAGAGAATGGCAGGGAAGGTCCTGAGGATCTCAATGCTTCTGAGCTGGGAGACCCTGGCTACAAGCGTCAGTTCCTTTCAGGCATCTAATGCCACAGTAGGTCCTTGTCGTCCTGACAGGAAGGTACGTACTGGATGGATCAGGAGTCGGTCTGAGCAGATTCTCTCTTTGCACTTGGCTCTCCTTCTCAGCTAGGTCAAAAGTGCCTGTGGAAAAAAAAATGGTTCAATGTTAGCAAAAATTAAATGCATGTCTACAGTAGCTATTAGCTATATTTTACCACTCATTGCATGTTCATAAATGTGAGCAATATACAATGTATTTGATGTTGAGAATGAAATAGGCCTATCTTGATTGTGATAATTAAATAAACGCAAAGATATTTCCTAATTGAAAATAATTATGGATTATTTGGCTGCAAGCATTGTTTGGCTACATTCTGTTTTGGTTGTGTACGCCGGCTGCTGTCCAAGGTCCTGAAATCACCTGTCTGTGTCCTTATAAAAGGAGCATGTCATAAGTGATGCTGTGAAGGCTATTGTGTTCAGATATCTTGGTTGGCTCTAATAATTCACATGAATTTCCATAACATTCAGATATGCTTTCATAAGCATGGACCCCCTCCCAGGCAAACCGGCAACCCAGGAATCCCCATAATACGTTAGCAAAAAAAACAAGTAATCCACATTTTTTAAATGAATAGATTTGGTAAACATATTTGTTTTGACCTACCCACATTATAATTGGAAGAGGAAGTGTAAACTCTCAATTCCTTTTAGCTAGAACGGTAACTCCAAACACATTTTCACTCAAAGCAGCTGTTTAGCTGGTTTTAAACAAAGGTTAGCCATGTGTTGGCAAATTGTATGTCCAAGTCAAATCAAATCAAGAAAGCTTACCAGCGGCACATGCCGCACTGAGGGCGGTCATGCACCTATTATTTTAGAGGGAGCACCTAGTAGGTGAGGATGGAGTGGGGGTGATTGGAGAATTCAGATTTTTCCTGCAATCTAGAGCCATAATAATTACGTATAATTCTAGTGATTTAGTCATTAATTTTACATCTGAACATTTTAAAAACAGGACATATCTGAGGGGGCATGTGCCCCCTATGGGCATGACACCTCTGGCACTGGAAGCCTAATCGCTGGTGCTTTTTCAAAGCCTATGTCAGATACTCTAGTAAGTGTAACTTCCTCAATAATAGGATTTGAGAAATAAAGAAATCATCAGAAACAAGATATTTTACTATTTTCTACTGTAGATATGCAATTCAAAATTCGTTTATTCTGTTGTTGATAGAGATATTCATAAAAACAATATGACCCTTAGGGGGCAGCGGGCCCTCGGTGGAATACGCCTGGTGTATACAGTAGATTTTATATCGACAAGTGCTCGGTGGTCCAATTTGAATGATCTAATTAAGCTGTGTTGTTTTTACTTGGTAAATGAAAAACATACGGTGAATCTAGGCATATACCAGGGAATGTTATGGTGCCTTCAAAGCACTCAGCAGTTCTGACAGCAAATAACAACAAGTTGGATTAGCAACTACACTGCTTGCTTGTCGACTATCCGCATGGTAAACCAAAGTAAACACATCCGAAGGGCCCTATGCCTTTAATTTTTTTAAATCAAACAGCCGTCCAACTTACTCAACTTTTATATTGATCTCAACACATCCAATTCCTCTTGAATTATACATGGACATGCTTTAATTCGATCGAAGCCTAACGAATGATGGATGTATCCATGCTCATACAGTAGTACCGTTTTAAAATGGAAGCCTGAAATGTAAACACCTTTATGTGAAGGTCACATTTGCTATAGCCTACGAAATAATTGAGAATTGAAAACGATGTTTGTAAAATTATATTAACGAATTATTGCTATGCACTGTTTCTTAACTTTTGCATCTATTGGCTAGCCTAATAATAATAGTATATTGTTGAGTCATGTGCGCTGAGAAACATTTCAACGAGATAAGATTAAGCCATAACCAAAACAACAACAAAAAGTGATTGCGACTCAAAGATTTAAAGTTGATTTCAAGCAGGCTATTCGTTTGTCAGAAAATCCCATATGTTTGGCTATTTGACCTGTTAATTGAAATATAAAGACAGTTTGTCTATCTGCAAGCTTTGGTTTCAAGGCTGTTACATGTGGTTGTGTAGATCGGCTGCTGTCCATGGTTCTGAAATCGAGAGTCCGTGTCCTAATAAAAGGCGCAAACTCGACGCTGAGTAATATGGAATTCCAACAAACCCTTTTGACATGACTCCTCATTATGGTGCATATGGGTAGCTTCCTGCACAAAAAATATAGGATACCTCAATCTATCAGTTTAGCCTATTTTCCCAAGTGATGTTGCCTATTCTCACATGTTGATGTTTACCATTTATAATTCAGTATGTTATCCTTCGAAATAGGCTACAATATTAGACAAATTATACAATCATTACTTACAGTGTGATATTTGTCCTCCAGTAAATGAAAAAAATGGCACTGCAGTGATGGCTTCTTAAACAGTAGCAGCCAATTAATTTGATATTGTGCACATCAAGGTGAAACCTCAAACCATCTTGGAAAATGCAGATAAAAAAACAGTACAATCCAAGGAAAGAAAAGGCATTAATCAAGCAAAAGCATCGCACGCCTTGACATATCCTAGTTATCGCCCGTCTCTGGTGCTCAGCCGATGGTAGGCAACTGTGGAATGGATGCTGATATGAAGATGTGTTGTTGGTCCTCACCGCGAGATGCGCTTTCAAGGGTTGCAGTGCACTCCCACTGGCTCCCTGTTGTAAAAGGGAGAAAGGCAGTGGTCGAGCTCTGTCCGTGGTGCTGTAATTTGCAACTCCGTCCAATCACAACAAAGCTGCACTCAATGAATGGATTTGAGCATGTAGCCCAACTGTTTTAATTAAACAAGAAAAGTAGCCAATAAATAAATACCCACAGTTATGAAAGATTTTTATTTATCAATAACCTACATTTCAGATCACATCTAGGCTGTCAAAATGAGTCGCATAAATCTAAATGTAGGGATAGCCATGATAGAATTAAAAAATAAATGACATTTTGCAGTATGAAATCTCTTGAGATGCACCATCCTGTTAAGTGTCCAACTTATCATTGTTCAGACCTAGTAAGGGTATATTAATCTCCTTTTCACTTTTTTTTTCTCCATGAACAGACCACTTTGAATTAAATGGTGTAGGCCCAGTGGTGTCTAGAGAAGGGGGTGTACTCCAAAGTTGCCAAAAAATTCTCAAATGGCCCACCCCGCAAAGGAAAGGCGCCCTGTGTGAAAAATCATTTGAGAATAGTGACATACACTCTGAAATGGGTCTTTCACAGTCAGGCCAACCGACGCTGTACTGGGTAAGTGCTAATAGTAGGCCGTGTCAGAAATTCAGTTTTTCCAGATTTGACCAAATTTGATGTTCTAAATCAATAACAATGCTTAAAACAAATACACCAGGAGATCACTTTTGAGGTCTGGGAAAAATCGAATAAATTTATATTTTTGAGTGTAGTTACCCTTTAATTCAAGTGAGCAGGCAACTAGTACTGTTTGTTAGTGGTATTTCTGTAGCACATGAAGGAGTTTGCAAAACAAATGGCCACTGGATTGATGCAAATAATCATGATATCATTCTGCCAGGTAGGCATAGGCTACTTTGTAGCTAGTTAACATTTAATTGAGAAGGTTTTTGGGAAAGCCTTTCCATCTACCAGAAGATGGTTAGGCCTATTATTATCATCATAGCAAGGCTATATTTTTCCTGTTGTTTGAAACCTGTACATTTTACTTCATATTATAATGAAGTCACCTAGTAAAATACTACTTGAGTAAAAGTCAAAAAGTATTTGGTTTAAAATATACTTAAGTATCAAAAGTAAATGTAATTGCTAAAAAAATACTTAAGTGTGAAAAGTAAAATAATTTCAAATTCCTTTTTAATTTTTATTTAATCATTTACAGTATTTAACTAGGCAAGTCAAATTCTTATCTACCAAAAGGCAAAAGTCCTGTGGGGACAGGGGCTAGGATTATAAATATAGGACAAAACACATCACGACAACACCACAGAGAGAGAATAAAGAAAACATAGCAAGGCAGCAACACAACATGACCACAACATGGTAGCAGCACAAAACATAGTACAAACATTATTGGGCACAGACAACCGCACAAAGAGCAAGAAGGTAGAGACAACAATACATCATGTAAAACAGCCACAACTGTCAGTAAGAGTGTCCATGATTGAGTCTTTGAATGAAGAGATGGAGATAAAACGGTCCAGTTTGAGTGTTTGTTGCAGCTCGTTCCAGTCGCTACCTGCAGCGAACTGAAAAGAGGAGCAACCCAGGGATGTGTGTGCTTTGGGGACCTTTAACAGAATGTGACTGGCAGAACGGGTGTTGTATGTGGAGGATGAGGGCTGCAGTAGATATCTCAGATAGGGGGAAGTGAGGCCTAAGAGGGTTTTTATAAATAAGCATCAACCAGTGGGGTCTTGCGATGGGTATACAGAGATGACCAGTTTACAGAGGAGTATAGAGCGCAGTGATGTGTCCTATAAGAAGCGTTGGTGGCAAATCTGATGGCTGAATGGTAAAGAATATCTAGCCGCTTGAGAGCACCCTTACCTGCCGATCTATAGATTATGTCTGCGTAATCTACCATGGGTAGGATGGTCCTCTGAATCAGGGTTAGTTTGGCAGAGGGGGTGAAAGAGGTGCGATTACAATAGAGGAAACCAAGTCTAGATTTAACTTTAGCCTGCAGATTTGATATGTGCTGAGAGAAGGACAGTGTATCATCTAGCCATACTCCCAAGTACTTATGAGGTGACTATCTCAATCACACCTGTGGGGGGAGGGGCATTCTTCTTACCAAACCACTTTACCTTTATTTTGTAGGTGTTCAGAACCAGGTTAAGGGTAGAGAAAGCTTTTTGGACACCAAAAAAAGCTTTGCTGTAGAGTTTAACACAAAATCCAGGAGGGGCCAGCAGACTATCATCTGCATATAAATGGATGAGAGCTTCCTACTGCCTGAGCTATGTTGTTAATGTAAATTGAGCATAACATGGGGCTCCGGATCCAGCCTTGGGGTACTCCCTTGGTGACAGACAGTGGCTGATACAGCAGATTTTCGGACTTTATACACTGCACTCTTTGAGAGGTAGTTAGCAAACCAGTTCAAAGACCCCTCAGAGACACCAATTTTCCTTAGCCGGCCCACACGAATGGAATGGTCTACAGTATCAAAAGCTTTGGCCAAGTCCATAAAAATAGCAGCACAACATTGCTTAGAATCAAGGGCAATGGCAACATCGTTGAGGACCTATAAGGTTGCAGTGACACATCCATTACCTGAGCAGAAACCAGATTGCATACCAGAGAGAATACTATAGACATCAAGACAGCCAATCAGTTGATTGACAAGTTTTTCCAACACTTGATAAACAGGGCAAAATAAAAATAGGCCTATAAAAGTTAGGATCAGTTTGATCTCCCCCTTTAAATAAAGGATGAACCGTGGCTGCCTTCCAAGTAATGGGAACGTCCCCAAAAAGGAGAGACAGGGGTTCCAAATGGTTGAAGATAGGCTTGGCAGCAACCTTAAAGAAGAAAGTGTCTAAACCATCTGACCCAGATGTTTTTTGGGGTCAAGTTTCAGGAGCTCCTTTAGCACCTCAGACTCAGTGACTGTCTGCAGGGAGAAACTTTGTAGCAGGGCAGGGGGAAAAGTGGGAGACGCATCGGGGATAGTCGCATTAGAAGGGGTGGGAGATGAGGAAATGTTGGACGGGCAGTGAGGCATGGCTGGGTCAAATAGGAATCCTGACTTAACGAAGTGGTGATTAAAGAGCTCAGCCATGTGCTTCTTGTCAGTAACAACCACATCAAATTAAGGGACATGGGCAGCTGTGAGGAGGAGGGTTACTCTCCAGGTCTTTAACCGTTTTCCAGAAGTTCTTGGGGTTAGACCTAGAGAGAGAGAACTACTCCTTAAAGTAACTAACTTTGGCCTTCATGATAGCCTGGGTGCACATATTTCTCATTTGCCTAAACGGGAGCCAGTCAGCCTGAGTATGCGTGTGCTGAGCCTTTCGCCAAATGCAATGCTTGAAGTGGAGTAACTGTGCAAAATCACGGTCGTACCAGGGGCTGAAACTGTTTTTAATTCTAATTTTATTTGGGTCATGTTTAACAATACCACTGAAAATATCAAAAAAGGTCCAAGCTTCTTCGACAGAGGGGATCAAGCCAATTCGATACAATTTGAGGCCAGTTCATGAAGGAAGGCTAATTCATTAAAGTATTTTAGCAAGCGTCTATGACAAATCAGGACAGGTCGTTTCACTGAGCAGCCATTACGAACACAGGCTGTAAAACAGTGATCACTAAGGTCATTACAGAAAACACCAGATGGATACCTATCAGGATAATTGTGAGGATAACATCGAGTGGCCTTATCTGGGTGTTAATTAAGCAAACCAGAAGGCACAATTTTCTTGTTTTTTTATTTAAGGATAGCCAGGGGCACACTCAGACATAATTTACAAATCAAGCATTTGTGTTTAGTGAGTCCGCAAGATGACCAGGGATGTTTTCTTGATAAGTGCATTAATTTGACCCTTTTCCTGTCTTGTTAGCCATTCAAAATGTAACGAGTACTTTTGGGTGCCAGGAGAAATGTATGGAGTAAAAAGTACATTATTTTCTTTAGGAATGTAGTTTAGTAAAAATAAAAATTGTCCGAAATATAAAGTACATATACCCCCCAAAAACGACTTAAGCAGAAGTACTTTACACCACTGATTGAGGCATGTCTTACCTTGCTTCAAAGTAGCCTATAGCCCAAATTCCACCATATAAACTTCTATTAGTTTTCTTTCAACTTTCTTTTATTGTCAAGCAGACAACATGGGGATGAAGAAGTGAGTGTATAGCGTACCCTCGCTACACAACTGTGTAGGCCCTACACTAAATGCTGATGATCGGGCCTAAGTGAAATTGGCATCACATTCTGCTCCTACAATTTATTTGATTGGGTTGAGTCAGTCAGCACGGCAAAATATAACCGTAATATAACCATATACTGTTTACTATAAATACTGAACTACAAATCCCCAAAACGTATATTTGGCTCCCTCTCCCGTGATGTAGCTGCGTAGTCCTTGACGTATTTCCTTATGGCATTGTTGATTGTTGTAGGCAGGCAGCTTTTGAATCGGTAGCTGGCTAGCTAAGATGGCGGCTGCGGCAGTGGTTGAGTTTCAGAGAGCTCAGTCTCTCATTAGCACGGATCGTAACGCCTCTATTGATATTCTGCATTCTATCGGTAAGTAATGGTGGTGGGCATTTAGACGAGAAAGACCCGCATTGTTGTTGTATTTATGTTCGATTTAAGTCACCGCAAAGTCAGTTTTATACACTGACGAGAGCCGGTTTGTGTGCGGTGCTGACTCACTGTAGAATCGTTGGGTTGCTAGCTAGATAGCTAGCACGGTGGTCGTTGGGATGACTGGCTAGCTATAGTAGGCCATGATGATCTGGAACGCCCAGACTGACTGCAAAGACGTTAGCTAGTTATTATGTTGTTTTTATGCAACATGTTTGTAACTAACAGTTATCACAATACAATTCAAAGTCGCTAGATAGCTAACGTTAGGTAGCTAGCTAGTGTTGTTGGCTAGCTAGCTAGCAGCCTTGTAATAAAAGCTAGTTTGCCAACTATAGTAACCAGTCAGCTAGCTAACTAGCTACCTCAATGCACCTGATAATTAAATTAATCTTAGTTAGGTGTGTAATTTTGGTGTAGACAATGTAGCTACTGTTAGACGCTCTAAAATTAGTTACTAAGTTTGCTTGCTTACGTTGCCAAATGACCAGTGAGGTCAAATCTACTGTTCTTCAATAGCTATCGCTAGGTAACTAATTAACTACCAACTTGTTGTTGATAGTTCTGTAGTTAGCTTTGTAGCATGCTATTCCCTGTGTTGTAGTTGTCATCAAATTGCATTAGTCACAGTGCCCCAGGTAGCTGTTGACTTGCAAGCCTAGTAGACAGTAACTAAGACAGACAAGGAACACAGTAGTGTTAGCTAGGACTAGGAGACTGACATTGGCTATGTCTTTTCATACACTGACAATCTGTGCATTATTTTCCTTGTCGAACAGTGAGGAGAGATATCCAGGACAGTGATGAAGAAGCCGTTCGGGTTAAAGAACAAAGCATCTTGGAGCTGGGGTCACTCCTGGCCAAAACAGGACAGGCTGCAGGTGAGCCTCAACACAAACACCATATCTGGTCTATTATCCTGGCTGCTGACCTAGACTAACTTGGGAGTGTGTAATCCATTAGCTGCACAATGATTCACAGTATTGCTTAAATGTTCAGTAGTACCCAATAACAGATTATTTCCAGTTATTAAGCTAACATCACTATTTTGACAGACACAACACAACCTTGGATAGATAGACTTATTTGGTTGACAAGATATGCTTACTGTTGTAATTCATTTAGCCCTAATTTCTGCTGTGGTCATTCCTCTACCCCAGAGTTGGGGGGTCTGCTGAAGTTTGTGCGGCCATTCCTCATCTCCATCAGTAAGGCTAAGGCAGCCCGGCTGGTCCGCTCCCTGCTTGACCTCTTCCTAGACATGGAGGCAGCTACAGGCCAGGAGGTGGAGCTGTGTCTGGAATGCATTGAGTGGGCCAAGGTGGAGAAGAGGACCTTCCTCAGGCAGGCTCTTGAGGTAAGCTGACCCCCTTCACCTAGAAGACGAGCTGTTGTAGACTGACGATTTAGTTTGAAGACCATATGTGATTTAGTCTCTCTCAACATAGTTCCCTACCATCCCCAAAGTGATATCATTCATATTTTTACACTATGATGTGTTTCAATGGCAATCAATGACACATTACTCTTCCCCTCTCCCCAGGCCCGTCTGATCTCGCTCTATTTTGACACCAAAAGATACCAGGAGGCCTTGGCGCTTGGTGAGTGACAGTTCTATCTGTATGGACTGACATTATTATCCATGCTCCATGAGCTCAGCATCTGTCTGAGCGTGGAGGGCTAAGCATTGGATATGTTCACCCATAGCTGTATCCAACGCTATGTAGCGTGACTTAGTATCCCATTCACCCCCGTCTCCTGGACGCCTTATAATGAGCTGTCAAACAGGTCGAGACTCATGACATTGAGTTGATCTTTAATATTCCACAACACCAAGATTGTGGGCCACACACATGTATACCAAAGATGTGTTAACTAGAAGGCACTTTAGATAAGTGTCCGCTAAATTACTATATGACCATTCTATTATGTTTTTCTGGTGTTCAGGCACCCAGCTGCTCCATGAGCTGAAGAAGATGGATGACAAGGCGCTGCTGGTGGAGGTGCAGCTGCAGGAGAGCAAGACGTACCACGCGCTCAGCAACCTGCCCAAGGCCCGTGCCGCTCTCACCTCAGCCCGCACCACGGCCAACGGCATCTACTGTCCCCCCAAGCTGCAAGCCGCCCTGGACATGATGTCAGGTCAGTCCCAGTGAACGAGCCTCCATCCATAGCCCCCTACAGTTGCTAAGCCATTGAGGAACACTAATGGCAGCTTATGTTGTTATTTTGTCAGAAACAACAAAGTTATACAACAGAATAGAATACACTCTGAGCTCTTGTTTTGTTCTATCAATAAAATAATCAATGAAGCTGTCAATTCATCAGAAAAATGGCCTATATTCATTGTGTATTAATTTACAAAGGATTTCAATGTCAATACCTTACTCATTTGTAACACCCAGAATTAGTTTATTGACCCAAATTTAAGGAGGTGGTGTGTTGAGGTGGTGAAGTGCCATGCTTCCTCCCTGCAGGGATTGTCCACGCAGCTTCGGAGAAAGACTGGAAGACTGCCTACTCCTACTTCTTTGAGGCCTTTGAGGGCTACGATTCCATTGACCACCCTAAAGCCATTACCGGTCTCAAATACATGCTGCTCTGCAAGATCATGCTCAGCCTGTAAGTGATACTACCTCCTAGCTGTGTCGCAATGATATGAAGCATACAGGTATGGCTTGGGGTAGCGTTGATGTGTTCCGACTTGGTTGACCCTCTGGTGCTGGTCTCTTTCAGACCAGAAGAGGTGCAATCCCTGATCAGCGGTAAACTGGCCCTGCGGCATGCGGGCCGACAGGTAAGAACCCACCATTTGCCTGTGTGGAGGTGGTTTTTCCTCAACTTGCATTGTGTAACAAGTTTAAATTGGTTGGTACCTGGCTGACCGTAGTCTCTACCTCCCTTTGCAGACAGATGCACTGAAATGTGTTGCTCAAGCCAGCAAGAACAGATCATTAGCAGACTTTGAAAAGGTAACAACTCTCTTTTGCCCTCATTGTTGGTGCAATGTTTTTTTTGTGTGTCTGTCTGAGGACTTCTATTGTGACAGGCCCATTTGTATCCTCCCTTGTCTCACCTTCCCTCTCCTCCCCACTAAGCCTCTTTCTTTTCTCCCTCTTTCTTTCCGCTCTTTCTTTCCTCTCCGTCTCCTCCTATTTCCCCCCCCTCCATCTCTAGGCCCTTACAGAATACAAAGCCGAGTTGAGAGACGACCCCATCATCAGAACCCACCTGGCCACACTGTATGACAACCTGCTGGAAGGGAACCTTATCCGTGTCATCGAACCCTTCTCCAGAGTACAGGTATGTGCATCCGGGGATGGTAAATATGGCTTGATGTTGGATTTCTAACTAACCACTCGTATCATAATCCTTTATGGTGTTTCTCCTTTCCAGATTGAACACATATCAGGTCTCATCAAACTGTCAAAGGTATAGCTGTTTCTGCTTTGCTACCTTTAATTTCTTTGGTATTTGAGAAGGGGGAAAATCGGCAAGCATTTAGTCCTGTGTTATAATAGTCACACATCTTATGAATCCTATATGCCTTGATGTATTGTCAGTAATCGGTGGATATGTGTTGTTTTTTCCCCCCTCAGGCGGATGTCGAGAGGAAATTGTCACAGATGATCCTGGACAAGAAGTTTCATGGTAAATCAATTCTCTACTTGCTTGATACATGTCTGGTATAAACTACTGTATCACACCTCTACTTGTATTCTGTTCAGTGAAATGTTTAGTCTAAATTGCCTTTATGACTCATTATAGGGATCCTGGACCAAGGTGAGGGTGTCTTGATCATATTTGATGAGCCACCAGTTGACAAGACTTATGGAGCGGCCTTGGAAACTATTCAGAACATGAGCAAAGTTGTGGACTCGCTTTACAACAAAGCGAAGAAGCTAACATAGGTGGGGCTCTTCAAGAGCGACACATGCACACTTGCCACATGTTCTGTCAGATTGCATAATTCACTGCATCCTTCCAAACAGGAAAGGATGACTTTTCAAACCACTGTGCTTACTGTAGATCTTGTGTATTTTTCGTCCTCAGAACAAATGGCGGGACCACAGCAGCACAGCGGCGGGTGTGTGTGTGACCAGAGTGTGTAACGTTTTAAGAAGGGGACATGGGAGAGCGACCAAAAAAGTCAACAGGATTCCCGGTTCCCCCTCAACGGACAATTCCATCACCCCTCTAATTCGCATTATTTTATTTTTTGATGTTCTTTCAGGATTCTGTTAAAATCTCATCGGCCACAGCAGGCCATCAGGGAATATTGTACAACCACAATAAAAGTTTAAGAAAGAGAAATACATGTTTATCTCCTGTAGAATAAAGATTGGGCTTACAAAGCCTACAGCTGACTCCGTTGCCACAGGAAAAGGTGCAATATCGAGCGCCACCAACACTGCTTCTTTTACAGGCCCGGGACAAGGCGTTTGGTCAAGGTGGTCTCTTCATTTCTCTCTGTTCATATCTTTCTGAAGCAGATGGGGTTTTAGCTAGTTGAAGGTAGGTTAGAAAACATTGGGATAGCCCAGCTGTTAAATTTGCATGTTGACATTTCTCTTGAGTCTTGTCCTGGAGGAAGAACTGCAATTTCCCCTTAGACGCGCCAGCTGAAAAGTCAAAAGGGGCTATACTGTAGGTATTCATGAAAACAAATGAGCTTTTTGGTCATAATTTAAGGTTATGCATTAGGGTTAGCATTGTGGTTAGGTTTAAAGTGATTTTTTTGTGCCAGCTAGTGACCACTCCGCAGAGCTACCTCCAGAACAAGATTTGTGATGACAAATGCTAACCTGTGTTAAATTTAGTAAAACTAGCTCCCTCTAAATCTTGCTGTGCTCATCATATTCATGCCAAGAGTCAGTCAATTCCCCTTCATGATATTTCAAATGGTTGTCAACATCACTTTATTTGGGTTGGGTTTTGTTTTTAACTCAAATAAATCGGACACTTTTGTCCCCTTCATACTGTGAGTACATAGTCCAGAATGGATGCCATTTCACACTACTAGTGCCCTCTTTTGGCCCTCTACTTTGCCTCAACGTTTGGCTACATTTATATAATTTAGGGGTGGAGATGTATTGATTGCTTCTGAGCGTCTGTCTGATCCTGAGTGACCGATTAATCCATTGTTAGATCCTGGTATGCTAATAACCAAACAACAATTTGTATGGTTTAGAGTTTTTTTTTTCATTTGTCATTTTCAGAAATAAACATTTTTGTATTTTTAAGGATTTCTGTCTGCCTCTTGGAAAGTATCACTGACCCTGGCAAAGTTTGATTGGGCCAGTTTAGCCCTATGATGTGCTCTTGTGCTAAGGTCATTTGGGTTGGGTGTCCCTTGTTGGACAAGTGACTTGAGTTGATTTGGACGCCAGTGTAGAAATAAAGGTCAAATAGACGAAGGCCTGCGAAGTAAATGTGTGCTGGGACTAGCAGCTTCAACTGGGTGGGGAAGAATGAATCTCTCCAGTTGCTTACTGGGTGGAAGTAAGGAAGAAGGTCAAATCAAAGGGAAGAGCTGTGTAGGAAAAATCCCTGTCAAGTCAACTCTAGGATTGCCATGTTGTGAACTGCAATTGGAGGGTTATGAATACTTTGGCATTGTGTATTGTCTTTTCTCCTGCTGGGCAAATATTCCTGTGTTGGAAAATGGCCTCGTTCCATCAAAGGGCATTAAACCACAATTTCAATGACATCTTTGGATTGTTTTTTACAGAAGGCAATGTAAATATTTTATGAACCTGTTTGTGTAATGAAACGTAGTCATTGAGTTAAAAAAGGAAGGATCTGTATTCTGACATGGTGTTTATGCACTATATAAGACCATTATATTCCGTTTTAGCCCAGTCTTGGTTCAGAGGGTGCATCGTTGCAAAGAGTTCATGATTTCTGCACCAGAGTTCTCCAATATTGTGCCATAAACTGCACTGAACTGACTTTCCCTCATTTTTTGTCAGTGAAGCATTTGAGTTTTTCAGTATGTTAACAAGGAGCAGTCACTAAACATTAGTGGGAGTCCCATTTCAAGAATGTCCACATCTACATTTATCTGTTAGGTAGGTGCCAAATGTGTAAAACCATACATTTTGGCACAAAGTCTGAGGTGAATAGATGTAATGCACAGTACCAGTCAAAAGTTTGGACACAGCTACTCATTGAAAGGTTTTTTTTTTTTTTTCTAGATTGTAGAATAATAGTGAAGACATTAAATCTATGAAATAACACATATGGAATCATGTAAGCAAAAAAGTGTTAAACAAATCAAAATAAATGTTTTTTTGAGATTCTTCGAACTAGCCAACTTTTGCCTTGATGATGGTGGCGGATGGTCTCCTGAGGGATCTCCTCCCAGACCTGGACTAAAGCATCCGCCAACTCCTGGATAGTCTGTGGTGCAATGTGGCGTTGGTGGATGGAGCGAAACATGATGTCCCAGATGTGCCCAATTGGATTCAGGTCTGGGGAACGGGCCAGTCCATAGCATCAATGCCTTCCTCTTGCAGGAACTGCTGACACACTCCAGCCATGAGGTCTAGCATTGTCTTGCATTAGGAGGAACCCAGGGCCAACCGCACCAGCATATGGTCTCACAAGGGATCTGAGGATCTCATCTCGGTACCTAATGGCAGTCAGGCTACCTCTGGCAAGCACATGGAGGGCTGTGCAGCCCCCAAAGAAATGCCACCCATGACTGACCCACCACCAAACCGGTCATGCTGGAGGATGTTGCAGGCAGCAGAACGTTCTCCACGGCGTCTCCAGACGGTCACGTCTGTCACATGTGCTCAGTGTGAACCTGCTTTCATCTGTGAAGAGCACAGGGCGCCAGTGGCGAATTTGCCAATCTTGGTGTTCTCTGGCAAATGCCAAACGTCCTGCACGGTGTTGTGTGGACGTTGGGCCCTCATACCACCCTCACCCTTTGTTTACTCCATGTGTAACTCTGTATTGTCTGTTCACACTGCTATGCTTTATCTTGGCCAGGTCGCAGTTGCAAATGAGAACTTGTTCTCAACTAGCCTACCTGGTTAAATAAAGGTGAAATAAAAAAATGGAGTCTGTTTCTGACCGTTTGAGCAGACACATGCACATTTGTGGCCTGCTGGAGGTCATTTTGCAGGGCTCTGGCAGTGCTCCTCCTGCTCCTCCTTGCACAAAGGCGGAGGTAGCGGTCCTGCTGCTGGGTTGTTGCCCTCCTACGGCCTCCTCCACGTCTCCTGATGTACTGGCCTGTCTCCTGGTAGTGCCTCCATGCTCTGGACACTATGCTGACAGACACAGCAAACCTTCTTGCCACAGCTCGCATTGATGTGCTATCCTGGATGAGCTGCACTACCTGAGCCACTTGTGTGGGTTGTAGACTCCGTCTCATGCTACCACTAGAGTGAAAGCACCGCCAGCATTCAAAAGTGACCAAAACACCAGCCAGGAAGCATAGGAACTGAGAAGTGGTCTGTGGTTGCCACCTGCAGAACCACTCCTTTATTGGGGTGGCAGGGTAGCCTAGTGGTTAAGAGCGTTGGACTAGTAACCGAAAGGTTGCAAGTTCGAATCCCCGAGCTGACAAGGTACAAATCTGTTGTTCTGCCCCTGAACAGGCAGTTAACCCTAGGCCGTCATTGAAAATAAGAATTTGTTCTTAACTGACTTGCCTAGTAAAATAATTTTTTAAAATTGGGGGTGTCTTGCTAATTGCCTATAATTTCCACCTGTTGTCTATTCCATTTGCACAACAGCATGTGAAATGTATTGTCAATCAGTGTTGCTTCCTAAGTGGACAGTTTGATTTCACAGAAGTGTGATTGACTTGGAGTTACATTGTTGTTTAAGTGTTTTCTTTATTTTTTTGAGCAGTGTACTTTGTATCCCTCATTTACTCATGTGTTGTCTTTATTTTAGCAGTTACCTGTAGGTATGATGTTGAGCAAAAACATGATGGACCTGTTTCACTCGAGTGTTTACAGAAATACAGTGTCCACTAATATTCCACCAAAAGCAACTTGTGTATTTAGATTTTATATATATTTTTTATTGATATTTCACAGGTTTGAAATATAGCCCCCTATGCAGCATCCACAGCTTCACACAGTTTTCCAAAACCCCAAAAGTATTTCTAGTTTTGGTTTCTATACACATCAATATCAAATGTGCAGACGGTTCTTGCTGACTAACAATTACCAAGTATATCTGATGTTCAGATAAATTCAAATAAATATGTTTTCAAAAGTGTTTGCGTTCTCTTTTCTGTTTAGTGTTTTGATGGTCGGCCTATTTGCAATTCACTTTTCCATTTGACTTCATAAAATAATCTCTGACCATTTGTATACTAGCAAATTTGGAAATTCACATATTGAGAATAGGCATAAAAAAGTAATCCTGATAATGTACAATATTTTTGTTTTTGTTTATGAGCGTGTTAAAAACAACTACATATGCTCACAATATTGAAGCAGTTTATTAAATCGTTTGATTGTGCAGTTTCCGAAATATGTACACACCTGGAATAAATTTACCTGCGGAGTGCATATTT
Source organism: Oncorhynchus nerka (assembly GCF_034236695.1). Lineage (NCBI taxonomy): Eukaryota > Metazoa > Chordata > Actinopteri > Salmoniformes > Salmonidae > Oncorhynchus > Oncorhynchus nerka. The sequence continues at coordinate 1,173,848 of NC_088411.1, forward strand.
ATATGCTGTCCCGCTGGGAAAAATGTCCAACAGTTTGGGTAATCTGTACCAAATATTGCAACGCCAAGGTGTGCGTGATGACATCATTTCGTAAGTCACGGCGATCCCTCCCACTTAGTCTGTGTAGCATTAGTGGAGTTCAACGATTGTGCTGTCAGCAGTGCTGGGAACATTTACGCTGAATTGTATTTGAAAAACGACAACAAACAGCAATATGGCCGGCCGGGTGAGTTTCCTTTAAATAAATGGCTTTAGGTAAACATATTTAGTCATAGATGAGAATGATAACAATGCTGTGTTTTAAGGATGTTTCAGCTAATAATTGCTACCGTTAGCTAGCTAGCTACCTCCAACACACACACACACACACACACACACACACTACTAGCCTGTGTGGCAGAGTACGTCATTAAAACCTCGGCCCGGAAGACGAGTAATCTTAGGGATAGTGTCCACTGCAAGCTATGTAATATCAAGCTAGCTACACAATACACTCAAATATTATCTCTCTATGCTGTATCTCTAGTCAGTCTCGAACAGGAAACCCCTTAGTGATAGTAGCTTGCTAGTTAAGCCAGCGCAGTATGAAAGGATACATCTAGCGAAACAAGTTTCATCTCTACTGCCAGCAAGGTTTGACCGCTGACTAACTTGTTGACTAGCTTTCAATACCAGGCAAACTAGATAGATAGTCCAGTGCCCACACACACTAGTCCCACCAGGGAAGTGAAATTGAAATGCCTGACTGCTGGGAAAGAGGCACAATAACAGAAAACGAACTCCTTTTTAGTCCAAATATAATTCAACATTAGCTAGAGCGTTCCACTTTCAAGATACTTGAACAATGTGGACTAGCTAGGTATCCACTGTCTGACAGTGGCACTGTAGCACAGATGAACCCCATTCATCTTTGACTGTAGAGTGTGAAATCTGTGATTGACACAATGTTATGATGAAGTAACTATGTTTATTTGTGGAATTTCTTTTCTTAATGTGTTTGAGCCAATCAGTTGTGATGTGTCAAGGTTGTGGGGTATACAGAAGATAGCCCTATTTGGTCAAATACCATGTCCATATTATGCCAAGAACAGCTCAAATAAGCAAAGATTACTTAGACATGAATGTCAGTCAATACGGAAAATTTCAAGAACTTTGAAAGTTTCTTCAAGTGTAGTCGCAAAAACCATCAAGCTCTATGATGACATTGGCTCATGAGGACCACCACAGGAAAGGAAGACCCAGAGTTACCTCTGCTGCAGAGGATAAGTTCAATAGATTTACCAGCCTCAGAAATTGCAGCCCAAATAAATCCTTCAGAGTTCAAGTAAAAGACACATCTCAACATCAACTGTTCAGAAGAGACTGTGTGAATCAGGCCTTCATGGTCGAATTTTTGCAAAGAAACCACTACTAAAGGACACCAATAATAAGAAGAGACTTGCTTGGACCAAGAAACCTGAGCAATGGACATTACACCGGTAGAAATGTGTCCTTTGGTCTGGAGTCCAAGTTGGAGATTTGTGTTCCAGCCAGCGTGTCTTTGTGAGACTCGGTGTGGGTGAACGGATGATCTCTGCATGGAGGTGTTATGGTGTGGGTATGCTTTGCTGGTGACACTGTCTGTTATTTATTTAGACTTCAAGGCACACTTAGCACAGCATTCTTCAGCGATTACACCATCCCATCTGGTTTGGGCTTAGTGGGACTATCAATTCTTTTTCAACAATGACCCATCACACCTCCAGGCTGTGCAAGGGCTATTTGACCAAGGAGAGTGATGGAGTGCTGCATCAGATGACTTGGCCTCTACAACCCCCTGACCTAAACCAAATTGAGATGGTTTGGGATGAGTCGAACTGCAGAATGAAGGAAAAGCAGCCAACAAGTGCTCAGCATATGTGTGAACTCCTTCAAGACTGTTGGAAAAGCATTCCAGGTAGCTGGTTGAGAGAATTCCAGGAGTGTGCAAAGGTGTCATCAAGATAAAGGATGGCTATTTGAAGAATCTCAAATATAAAATCATTTTGGATTTGTTTAACACTTATTTGGTAACTAACATGATTCTATATGTGTTGTTTCATAGTTTTGATGTCTTCACTATTCTAATACAATGTAGAAAATAGTCTTATAAAGAAACCCTTGAATGAGTAGGTGTTTTAAAACTTTTGACCGGTAGATGTAGAAAGTAAACAGCATAGTAGGTAAAATGCAGCTCAAATGTACTCAACCTATGCTTTTTTTTTCTGGCTACTTTTGCACCAAAGTGGTTTCTCTGAAAATCACTGACTGTAAGCATCACATTTTATTTTGATTTCAGTAATACCATCCTAAAAATATAAAAGATCGAGTCTGTATTTGGGGAAACAGCGCCGCCGTTCACCACAGCACCTTTGTTATTTTTGGGGGGGTTGTTGAAATGGAAGAGAGAAGCGTGTGTGTGTTCCCCCCCCCCCTCACAAAAAGGTGTTATTATTAAAATAAATTATAGTGGCTCTTGTGTGCACATCAAGTAATACCGTATACCCCGGTATGGTACAGTATGAAAATCTGTATACCGCCCAACTCTACCGAACACATCCTTTTCACATGGACAGGGTGTAGTGGAGCAGGTTGAAAGATTCCTTGGTGTCCACAACCCTAAGGATCTATCATGGTCCAAACACAACAACACAATCGTGAAGAGGTCACAACAACGCCTCTTCCCCCTCAGGAGTCTACACCCATTGTTTCTCCTCTTAATTTATTGGTGGGACGCCACAGTTAATGGCGCCGGAGGAGATGGCTGCCATTTTAATGGGCTTCTAACCAATTGTGCTATTCTGTGTGTGTTTTCATGTTTCACTTTTATTTGTACATAATGTTTCTGCTTCTCTTATGACTGAAAAGAGCTTCTGGACATTACAACAGCGATTACTCACCTCTGACCAAACAAAGATGTTTTATTTAATGAATCGGTGGTGAGAAATGTACGGCTCCTCCCGGACCAGGCCCAAATCCCCATCATTCGCATGAAGAGGAGATGCCAATACAGGGGGTGCATATCTGGGTGCTTGGTAAGAATTAGTTGGTGAGTGGATAATCTGCCTTTACCATCCGTTCTACTGGCTACCGTGCAATCCCTGGAGTATAAACGGGACATATCTTCTGTTTCGCATACAAAGCTCTCCCTCGCCCTCCATTTGGCAAATCTGACCATAATTCTATCCTCCTGATTCCCGCTTACAAGCAAAAGCAGGAAGTACCAGTGACTCGCTCATTACGGAAGTGGTCTGATGATGCGGATGCTAAGCTACAGGACTGTTCTTTTGCTAGTACAGACTGGAATAGGTTCGGGATTCATCCGATGGCATAAAGCACATCAGTAAGTGCATCGACGACATCGCCCCCCCCCCCAGTGACCGTACGTACATATCCCAACCAGAAGCCAAAGATTACAGGCAACATCCGCACTGAACTAAAAGCTATAGCCGCCGCTTTTTAGGAGCACGAGACTTGTAAGAAATCCCCATATGCCCTCTGACGAACCATCAAACAGGCAAAGCATCAATCCAGGACTAAGATCGAATCTTATTACACCGGCTCTGACGCTCGTCGCATGTGGCAGGGCATGTAAACTATTACGGATTACAAAGGGAAACCCAGCCGCGAGCTGCCCAGTGACACGAGCCTACCAGACGAGCTAAATGCCTTTTTTATGCTCGCTTTGAGGAAAGCCACACTGAAGCATGCATAAGAGCACCAGTTGTTCCGGACGACTGTGTGATCACGCTCTCCGTAGCCGACGTAAGACCTTTAAACAGGTAAACATTCACAAGGCTGCAGGGCCAGATGGATTACCAGGGCACGTACTCGGAGCATGCGCTGACTAACTGGCAAATGTCTTCACTGACATTTTCAACCTCACTCTGGCCGAGTCTGTAATACCCGCAATGTTTCAAGCAGCCACCACCATTGTCTCTGTGCTCAAGAATGGCAAGGTAACCTGCCTAAAGGACTACCGCCCTGTAGCACTCACGTCTGTAGCCAAGAAGTGCTTTGAAAAGCTGGTCATGGCTATCGTCAACACCATCATCCCAGAAACCCTAGACCCACTTCAATTTGCATACCACCCCAACAGATCCACAGATGATGTAATCTCCATTACAATGCCCATTCCCACCTGCACAGAAGGAAAACCGACAGCATTCTCACATAGGTTGACTACAGCTCAGCGTTCAACACCATAGTGCCCTCAAAGCTTATCACTAAGCTAAGGACCCTGTGACTAAACACCTCCCTCTGCAACTGGATCCTGGACTTTCTGACGGGCCGCCCCCCCAGGTGGTAAGGGTAGGCAACAACACATCTGCCACGCTGATCCTGAACACTGGGTTCCCTCAGGGTTGCGTGCTTAGCCCCCCCCCCCCCCCCGTACTCCCTGTTTACCCACGAGTGTATGGCCATGCATGACTCCAACACCATCATTAAGTTTGCCGAAGTCACAACGGTGGTAGGCCTGATCACTGACAATGATGAGACTAGAGGTCGACCGATTTATCATTTTTCAACACCCTTTACCGATTGGAGGATCAAAAAAAAGCCGATACCGATTAATTATCCGATATTGTTTTATATACACATACACACACACACAATTGAAGTCAGAAGTTTACATACACTTAGGTTGGCGTCATTAACTTATTTTTCAACCACTCCACAAATTTCTTGTTAACAAACTATAGTTTTGGCAAGTTGTTTAGGACATCTACTTTGTGCATGACACAAGTAATTTTTCCAACAATTGTTTACAGACACGTTCAATTTTAAGTGAAATAATATATCACAATTCCAGTGGGTCGGAAGTTTACATATACTAAGTTGACTGTGCCTTTTAACAGTTTGGAAAATGTCATGGCTTTAGAAGCTTCTGATAGGCTAATTGACATAATTTGAGTCAAATGGAGGTGTACCTGTGGGTGTATTTCAAGGCCTACCTTCAAACTCAGTGCCTCTTAGCTTGACATCATGGGAAAATCAAAAGAAATCAGCCAAGACCTCAGAAAAGAAATTGTAGACCTCCACAAGTCTGGTTCATCCTTGGGAGCAATTTCCAAATGCCTGAAGGTACCACATTCACCTGTACAAACAACAGTGCGCAAGTATAAACACCAATGGACTACGCAGCCATCATACCGCTCAGGAAGGATCACAAAGTCAGCTAATTTCCACTCCATTCATATGCAAATCATTTTGATTCATACACTGGCTTTTCTTTCTGCCATGTTTTTATTTTATACCTGCCCTTCCCTTATCTACACTGAAATAATATCATTTCATCATTCATTTTCATTTCAGTCTTCTATTTACCATGGATTTTTTTGTTTTATATCTCGCATTGCTCATTAGTACACCCTTGTGGTAGAATTCATATGTATCTATTGTAGGTCCTAGGATACAACAAAGAATAATGTGGAACAAATAAATACCACCAAAGTTTTACCTTCCAATAATGGACACCTTGTGAAACGGCTGTAAAAACCAACCTGGCATTTAAGATTAAGACAAACTTTTGATGTGTTTTGGTACACTTGTGTTCATTTTTTCCCTGATTTTTTTATTTTATTTCTTCACACACATGACAATTTAATACAATTTAAGAGTAAAATGCTGAATTCTGGTATGTGGTATATTGAGGAAGTGTTTGCTGTGTGGGTGGGAGGTTCTGCCTCTCACTTGCTCTCAGCAAGCAGCCAGTCTTGGAAGGGGGACTTGAAGAGGGAGACTGTAAAGTCCAGGCACTGCTGCTCTTTGTTCTGAGTGCTTCCAGTGCTAGTGTTTTTAGCCAATCTGTGTATCTCTCACATTCTGTGCCCAGTATGATAGAGCAAGAACATTTCTTAGAGGATAATGACAATAACAGTAGCTGTAGATGATGTAATGAAAAGTTGGAGGGTGGTTGGTAATGGAGGACATCAGGTGGATCACTATCATGCCAAATGAATTGTGAACTCACAGCATGCATTTTGTATTCGTGTATCATGATTTGTACCAATCCACAAACAAACACCTTTTTGATTTGTATTTCTAAATCGATATATAGCATTAGAATTGTTTTATAACTGCAGACGTTCAGGTTATTTCCAAGGACTTTAAGTAAAATGACTGCCATGAAGACAAAAATTATCACGAGTAGAAATTGATGATCCCATAAAAGTTGATCCCATTGATGCTGTTGACCTGGATCACTGGTTGCTGCGGAAAAGGAGGCGGTCAAAGGGGGTGACTGTAACTGGTGTGAAATGGCTAGCTAGATAGCGTTGCTCTGCAAGGGCCGCGGCTTTTGTGGAGCGATGGGTAACGATGCTTCGAGGGTGACTTGTCGACGTGTGCAGAGGGTCCCTGGTTCAAGCCCAGGTTGGGGCGAGGGACTGAGGCAGTAAGTACTGTTACAAAGTCTGTATGATATATCCTTCACATTTAGTGGTGCTATCACACTGGCCAGCTATAATTCAACTATTTGTGTGATGAACGGATGTACACTGCAATAGTGTTGCAAATACAGAGTAATCTTGGGCTTTCAATTATTTAAGTTGGACATACTATGGTTATGTATATGATTAACTCTTGGAACTCTAGGGGCAGTATTTTTGGAAAATAAACGTTCCCGTTTTAAACGGGATATTTTGTCAGGAAAAGATGCTAGAAATGCATATAATTGACAGCTTTCGATAGAAAACACTCTAACGTTTCCAAAACTGTAAAGATATTGTATGTGAGTATAACAGAACTGATTTTGCAAGCGAAAACCTGAGAAAAATCCAACCCGGAAGTGCCCCAGGTTTTGAAAGCGCTGCTTTCCAATGACTCCCTATTTGGCTGTGAATGTACCATCAACGAGCTTACGCTTTCTACGTATTCCCCAAGGTGTCTACATCATTGTGACGTAGTTTTACGCATTTCTGTTGAAGAATAGCCGTATGCGGGCACATTGCGTAAGTGGTCACATGGTGGCTCCGAGAGAGATTCTCACGTAAAGTACAGAGGTAGCCATTACTCCAATCGGTCCTAGAGAAAAACGAATTGTCCCGACGGATATATTATCAAATAGATATTAGAAAAACATCTTGAGGATGGATTCTAAACAACGTTTGCCATGTTTCTGTCGATATTATGGAGCTAATTTGGAATATTTTTCGGCGTTGTTTCCGGGCGATTTGTCAGCCAAACCTGAAGAACAAACAGAGCTGTTTCGCCTGCAAAAAGAACCTTTTGGGGAAAAATGAACTTTGGCTATCTACCTGGGAGTCTCGTGAGTGAAAACCATCCGAAGTTCATCAAAGGTAAACAATTTAATTTGATTGCTTTTCTGATTTCCGTGACAAGGTTGCCTGCTGCTAGCAAGGCATAATGCTATGCTAGGCTATTATAAACTTACACAAATGCTTGTCTAGTGTTGGCTGTAAAGCATATTTTGAAAATCTGAGATGACAGGGTGATTAACAAAAGGCTAAGCTGTGTCTCAATATATTTCATTTGTGATTTTCATGAATAGGACATTTTCTAGGGATATTTATGTCCGCTGCGTTATGCTAATTAGTTTCAGGCGATGATTACGCTCCCGCATGCGGGTTTGGGAGTCGCTAGAGGTTTTAATTAACATTATGTTTACCATACTATAATTTCTGCAGCCTTAAGTCAGGCATCAACATGGCCCAACGAGAGGCTGCCAGCGATTTATAGAAATCGCTTTCTATGGATACAAACCTTTTTTCTACGACTACAAATCGCTTTCTACTTGTCTTTTTTTGTCATCAAATCCCTGCCAAAAGTCAGGTGACCAAAGCACTTCCAAAGTAGAGATATGCAACTCCATATATGTGCAAATCTTTATGGCAGTCATTTTTACTTAAGGCTCTTCGAAATTATCTGCATTCAATTTCTTTTAGAACTGCAATATACAAATCAGAAGGTGGTTATTTGTGGGTAGCGATTTACATTTGTGGATTGGTACTTTATTTGTATAGATCATGATACATGAATACAAAATGCATGCTGTGAGTTCACAATACATTTGGCATGATATTGATCCCATAGATTCACATCTGGGTGTTGACAGAACCCAAAGGTCCTGGAGAACAGGAGCCGATTTTAAAGGGAACAGGGTAGGAGACCGAGACAAGCAAACACACAGGTTACACTTTTTACAGGGAGAACATTTAATGGATTAGTGCAGTGTTATAAATGGGAGGTATGTACTTTTAACACTTTTGGAAGGTATAGCCTACCTAAAGCTTTTCATCATTGCCTTGGAGGTGACCTTGCCAGTCTCGTCCTTGATGGGTGCCATACAAAACAAAAATCTATTTTTGGTTCCAAGCACCCTTTTTAATGGTTTTACAGAAGGGAGTTTAGAGTTAAGCACGCACTCTTCCTTTACTGACCTTAATGGGTATTGCCTCCACCCACTTGGTAAAGTGATCAGTCGCCGTCAGACACCAGCAGTTGCCGTTCCTGGATTTTGTGAAGGCTCCGATGAGGTCCACCCCTAACATTTAATTCTTAGTGTCATAGATTATGCAGATTTTCATATTTGTAAACATACTGACATACACACTATAATGTTGAACTCTGCTTTGGTAAAATACAGTAAACATTATAAAACAACTTATCAGGGCAAAATTTGAATTGGGACACTTACCGATCATGTTCCATGGTGAAACAACTTTGATGCGCTTCAACACCGGCGCCACAGTCTTTGCCCTCTCAAACTTCTGGCAGGCTAGACAGGGTACTGACCTTTTTTTAAGCTAAAAGTGACAAATTGAAACTTTTTGTGCACTCTGACATTCATTTAAATCATAATTTCAGATATAATAGAAAGTGATTTGATAAACAAAAGGTTATTTCACTTGCCCAGCTGTCCACCTCCTTGACAATTCCCTGTCAGAAGAAGCGTAGGTTGATTTATGGCAATCATGCGCTTCACTCCGAAATGGCCAGCGTGCATCTTGGTCAGCACGGCCTCCTCCTTAGTAGAAACCACCCTCCTGTGTGGCTGGCCATTCTTCCTTCGTAGGTACATATGATTGCCTAACAAGTTGGGAGGGAAGAGTTGAAATAAGTTTAAGTACATTTGCACTGCTCGCTCACTCTCGCCTCCCTCTGTCTTCCACTCTCTTCCCACCTCACTGTCCCTCTTTCACTTTACCCCCCCCCGTTTTAACTTATCGCTAGATACCTCAATATGACTGACATGTAACTATATCAGTGGAGGCTGCTGAGTGGAGGACGGCTCATAATATTGGTTTGAATGGAGTCAATGGAATGGTATCAACCACACCACTTGTTTGATACCATTTCATTTACTCCATACCTTATTATGAACCAGCCTCCACTGAACTATATGTATAGCAACATGTAGATGACCAACTAGCTAGATAGAAAATGGTTGAAAGATTGTTGTACATAGCTAAATCCGTCCAGTTGTCTAACAGAAGTTAACTTCTTAACGTTACCCTGAATTGTGAATTTCTCCGAATGTTGCGCCTCTTGTCGATCAGTGGTGCCTTCATAGTACTTTGCCTGATTGGAAAAATAGAAGAATCTCAGAGGGATGCCATTTGAAGTGCAAGCTAAATACAAAACAAAGCTACAATAAGTTACAGTAGCTAACGTAATCTAAATAAAACTGTCTAGCTAGCGACTGTAGCTGGCTAGCTGACTAGGCAGGCTGAGGTTAATAAGTACAGTAGCTAACGTCAATCTAAAAACAGCTTAAATGATTTAGTCCTATTTAAATCAGATTTTCTTGAAGCAGCAGGTTGTCACCGTCAAAAACACTGTTTTTGAAGAGCTATTTTTTGATAGAACCCAGCGACTCCCACTGTGACGTGGGTTGGGGGGGGGGGCACTTTTTGACAGAGGGACACTATTTGGCATGACAGGCCACCATTGATTTTGTTATGTTTGAGTCACTCGGACAACATAGGAACACAGTATAAGCTGTTGAAGGAATTGCAGGAAATCCCCTGCAGAAAAATAATTGGCATGATAAAAAAAATCAGACTGTAGCTGGCTCGCTGTCAGTTTAAGCTAGAGACCTTTGCATGGGCTGCGTCTCAATCCACTGCATCCGCCGATGTCGCTCTTCCACATCTGCGGTGAAAGGTGGCAGAACTAGTGTCGCAGACCATGAGACATCCCAAAATTCGGTCTTCTCACAAAAATGATCCCCACAAATCGTCGGTACATCCGATCTGCCAACTTCTGTCTGAACAGTTTGGGATACACGCTAATACATGACCCCTCTATGGAAATGTGACTCGCACGAACACGAAAACGTACAGTGCATTCGGAAAGTATTCAGACCATTTGACTTTGTCCTCATTTTGTTACATTACAGCCTTATTCTAAAATTTATGAAATTGTATTTTTTTCCCCCTCAATCTACACACAATCCTCATATTGACAAAGCAAAAACAGGGCTGTAGAAATGTTTGTGAAAATAAATGGAAATTTGACATTTTACATAAGTATTCAGACTCTTTACTCAGTACTTTTGTTAAAGCACCTTTGGCAGCGATTACAGCCTTGAGTCTTCTTGGGTATGACGCGACAAGCTTGGCACACCTGTATTTGGGGAGTTTCTCCCATTCTTCTCTGCAGATCCTCTCAAGCTCTGTCCGGTTGGATGGGGAGTGTCGCTGCACAGCTATTTTCAGGTCTCTCCAGAGAAGTTCAGTCATGTTCAAGTCGGGGCTCTGGCTGGGCCACTCAAGGACATTCAGAGACTTGTCCTGAAACCACTCCTGTGTTGTCTTGGCTGTGTGCTTATGGTCATTGTCCTGTTGGAAGGTGAACCTTCGCCCTAGTCTGAGGACCTGAGCTCTCTGGAGCAGGTTTTCATCAAGGATCTCTCTGTACTTTGCTCCATTCATCTTTCCCTCAATCCTGAATAGTCTCCCAGTCCCTGCCGCTGAGAAACATCCCAACAGCATGATGCTACCACCATCATGCTTCACCGTAGGGATAGTGCCAGGTTTCCTCCAGACAGGCCAAAGAGTTCAGTCTTGGTTTCATCAAACCAGAGAATCTTGTTTCTCATGGTCTGATAGTCCTTTAGGTACCTTTTGGCAAACGCCAAGCGGGCTGTTATGTGCCTTTTTACTGAGTGGTGGCTTCTGTATGGGCATTCTACCATAAAGGTCTGATTGGTGGAGTGCAGCAGAGATGGTTGTCCTTCTGGAAGGTTCTCCCATCTCCACAGAGGAGCTCTGTCAGTGACCTTCGTGTTTTTGGTCACCTCCCTGACCAAGGCCCTTCTCCCCCCGAATGCTCAGTTTGGCCTGCCAGCCAGCTCTATGAAGAGTGTTGGTGGTTCCAGACTTCTTCCATTTAAGAATGATGGAGGCCACTGTGTTCCTGGGGACCTTCAATTCCCCAGATCTGTGCCTCTACACAATCTTGCCTCGGAGTTCCTTGGACAATTCCTTCAACCACATGGTTTGGTTTTTGATCTGACATCACTGTCAACTGTGGGACCTTATATAGACAGGTGTGTGCCTTTCCATATCATGTCCAATCAATTGAATTGACTAAAATCAAGTAGAAACATCTCAAGGATGATCAATGGAACAGCATGTACCTGAGCTCAATTTTGAGTCTTATAGCAAAGGTTCTGAATAATTATGCAAGGTATTTCTGTTTTTAATTTTTAATACATTGGCAAAAATGTCTATACCTGTTTGCTTTGTCGTTATAGGCTGTTGTGTGTAGATAAAAGATCCTAGGGAAAACACTGCTGTACTTAGGACCCTATTGCAATTGCATGTCTCTCTCAAGATATATGGTCAAGCTTTCTATAGGTCGTTGTTAATAAAACGTCACAATAACTTGGTAAGGAGCAAGGAGACCCCCCTGCTCCAATAAAACCATGTGCCGTTTTCAAGGGATTGTTAAATAAATGTTATCTATTTGGTTGTAATATCATCACCTCTTGAATACCTATAGTCAAAGTACACATTTCTGATTATTCCATGCAAAACAATTGCGCACATTTAGCTCCATCATCAGAGTTGTACAGCAAGTAACTGCATACTTTTTCAAGATCAGTAAACATCAACCGATCATGTCATTTCAGATACGTGAAGGTCCCGATATCGCTCAATATTGGCCACAGTTAGTGAGTGCTGTAGAAGTGAACAATACCTGACAAGTATGAGTGGTTTAGGTTAATTTCCCATCCTGAGTGGTTCATGCCTGTCAAGCAGCAGAATGGCACAGAATGTTTACTTTGCAAGCTACCGTTAGAAGCTATGTACAGTTGTGGCCAAAAGTTTTGAGAATTACACAAATTAATTTTCACAGTCTGCTGCCTCAGTTTGTATGATGGCAATTTGCATATACTCCATAATGTTATGAAGAGTGATTAGATTAATTGCAATTAATTGCAAAGTCCCTCTTTGCCATGCAAATGAACTGAATCCTCCCAAAAATTTCCACTGCATTTCAGTCCTGCCACAAAAGGAGCAGCTGACATATCAGTGATTATCTGGTTAACACAGGTGTGAGTGTTGACGAGGACAAGGCTGGAGATCACTCTGTCATGCTGATTGTGTTCGAATAACAGACTGGAAGCTTCAAAAGGAGGGTGGTGCTTGGAATCATTGTTCTAACTCTGTCAAACATGGTTACCTGCAAGGGATGTGCCGTCATCATTGCTTTGCACAAAAAGGGCATCACAGGCAAGGATATTGCTGACCGTAAGATCGGATCATCAAGAACTTCAAGGAGAGCGGTTCAATTGTTGTGAAAAAGACTTCAGGGCGCCAGGATCGTCTCCTAAAGTTGATTCAGCTGCGGGATCGGGGCACCACCAGTACAGAGCTTGCTCAGGAATGGTAGCAGGCAGGCGTGAGTGCATCTGCACACACAGTGAGGCGAAGACTTTTGGAGGATGGCCTGGTGTCAAGAAGGGCAGCAAAGAAGCCACTTCTCTCCTGGAAAAGCATCAGGGACAGACCGATATCCTGCAAAAGGTACACGGATTGGACTCCTGAGGACTGGGGTAAAGTCATTTTCTCTGATGAATCCCCTTTCCGATTGTTTGGGGCATCCGGAAAAAAGCTTGTCCGGAGAAGACAAGGTGAGCGCTACCATCAGTCCTGTGTCATGCCAACAGTAAAGCATCCTGAGACCATTCATGTGTGGGGTTGCTTCTCAGCCAAGGGAGTGGGCTCACTCACAATTTTGCTTAAGAACACAGCCGTGAATAAAGAATGGTACCGACACATCCTCCAAAGAGCAACTTCTCCCAACCATCCAGGAACTGTTTGGTGACGAACAATGCATTTTCCAGCATGATGGAGCACCTTGTCATAAGGCAAAATTGATAACTAAGTGGCTCTGGGAACAAAACATCGATATCTTGGGTCCATGGCCAGGAAACTCCCCAGACCTTAATCCCATTGAGAACTTGTGGTCAATCCTCAAGAGGCGGGTGGATAAACAAAAACCCACAAATTCTGACAAACTCCAAGCATTGAGTCAGGATGTGGCCCAGAAGTGAATTGACACTCAGAGCCACTGAGTGTACAAAACATTAGGAACATCTTCCTAATATTGAGTTGCACCCCCTTTTGCCCTCAGAACAGCCTCAGTTCATTGGGGGATGGACTCCACAAGGTGTCGAAAGCATTCCACAGGGATTCTGGCCCATGTTGACTCCAATGCTTCTCACAGTTGTCAAGTTGGTGTTATGTCCTTTGGGTGGTGGACCATTCTGGATTCACACAGGAAATGGTTGAGTGTGAAAAATCCAGCAGCGTTACAGTTCTTGACACACTCAAACCGGTGCACCTGGGCACCTACGACTATCCTTTGTTCAAAGGCACTTTTAAATATTTTGCCTTGCCCATTCACCCTCTGAATGGCACTCACAATCCATGTCTCATTTGTCTCAAGTCTTAAAAAGTTTCTTTAAATCTACCTGATTTGAAGTGGATTTAACAGGTGGCATCAATAAAGGATCATAGCGTTCACCTGGATACACCTGTTTTAGTATGTGCCATTTGAAAGAGCATGTTCCAGTTTATACTGTGAATCGCTAGGAAAAAAATCTAGATGATTTTTAGGCCATATATCAGTCAGCAGAAGTTGGAGAGTGGAGGCATGGGTATTTGAACTCTTCAAAATATATTTTTCTGGAGATGTATAACATGTTACACTTGTAGCTCTTTGCAGTGTGAGAGGCTATGGCTTGTATAAATCACCATCATCCCTGTGGATAACTTATAGCTGTGATATATTACAAGGTTACTATCAACCGTTATGAGAAAGTTGCGTTGGCCTGGAAAATAGCTTCAAGTCCAAGGTGTCACGTTGCTAGAATTTTACCATCGCTCCTCAAAGAAGTAGCTAGGAGTAATGACTTTATTCTCAGGAAGATGCAAAACAACAACCCCGGCCTAGACAGTTGATTTCTTTCTTGAAATGTGCAATAGTTTAAGTTACACTGTTGGTTTAAACAGAATCCCTCAAGGGAGAACTTTAGCCTACACTTTATGAAATGGGGTTCATTTTTTGTTTGTTTTTTTGTTTTTGGTTAACAAACCTGAGTTTTGCATCTGTATGAGGCTTGTCAACCATCCTACATGTCTTCACTACCCACAAAGCCCTATTCCTCACTTATCTCTTTTCAGTTTACATCAATATATTTTCAATGCTTCCCTCCCACTTCTGGGGATATGTATGAATGGATAGCCAATAGCAGGAAAAGATTTTCCATCCAATCAAATTAGCTGGAGTGGAGGGACAACCCCATTCACTGCCTAGGCTAAATTGAATTCGTCTTAGACCCACTAACTCGCACAGAGGCAATATGGGAAGTTTGGCACACAGGCAAAAAAAACAATGTTTACTTAAAAAGAAGCGATCTGGTTTAAAAGATCGTAAGTTGACAATCGACATGGGAATGCAGTTTGTCCCATATGTAGCCTAGGCCTATCTGTTTGTTTGCTATACGCCTCCAAAATACACTTATCTCAATATTTTATTTAACCTGTAACTAGACCAGTCAGTTAAGAACAAATTCTTATTTGCAATAACGGCCTACCCCGGCCAAACCCGGATGACGCTGGGCCAGTTGTGCGCAGCCCTATGGGACTCCTAATTGCTGCCGGTTGCGATACAGCCTGGTTTCGAGCCAGGGTGCCTCTAATGAAGATCTCTAGCGCTGAGATGCAGTGCCTTAGACCGCTGCGCCACTCGGGAGCAATGTTGAGGAAATGACGCAGGTCCTTTCTACTGAACTGGATTGGAGCAGCCTTTAGTAGTACAATCTTTTCAAATAGCTGAAACTTACGAAAAGGCATAGGCCATGTGATACCACAGACAAGGGGTGTGAAAGGAAATATTTTCATTACACCATATCAATTGCAATTGGTATGTCACCGGGACATGTTCCTTAAAAAAAAAAAAAAACATTTTTGCGTATATTGAGTCTTTTTTTTCTGTTATTCTCCTTGCCAGACTATGCAAGCGGCGCGATGCCCAACAGACGAACTGTCACTTACCAACTGCGCAGTCGTGAGTGAGAAGGACCCACAGTTTGAACAGTAAGTAATGTGTGTGTGACCACTATATGGTTGTATGCTGTTTATGCATGTACGTGTGTTTTGATCCCCAGCCCTGAGGTGCCTCTGCCACATCAAAGGCCTGTGTGTGTGTGTGGCGGTAGATCACAGTGGATCACTGGGGCTCAGCTCTCTAGCCAGGATGCCAAAAGCCCCAGGGCTGTCACATTCTGTCTGTGGCTGCTCTGATTTCATTCTCTATCACCAAATAATGTTCTGTCTTTTCATCTCTGGCCTTGCAACTGTCCCTCTGGGGCAGGTGTGGGACTCACCAAAGCTCTTACCTGGTGAAAGAAGTAACCCACCCCAGCAGAAAAATGTCACCATGGAACATATGGTCTCGCTGTGTCTCTGTCGGGTCTTGAACCAATAAAGGGGATTCAAAAATTATCTCAATATCATGCTTGCTATCCATGTAAACATAATGTGGGGCAAAAAAGTATTTAGTCAGCCACCAATTGTGCAAGTTCTCCCACTTACAAAGATGAGAGAGGCCTGTAATTTTCATCATAGGTACACTTCAACTATGACAGACAAAATGAGAGAATAAAATCCAGAAAAACACATTGTAGGATTTTTAATGAATTTATTTGCAAATTATGGTGGGAAATAAGTATTTGGTCACCTACAAACAAGCAAGATTTCTGGCTCTCACAGACCTGTAACTTCTTCTTTAAGAGGCTCCTCTGTCCTCCACTCGTTACCTGTATTAATGGCACCTGTTTGAACTTGTTATCAGTATAAAAGACACCTATCCACAACCTCAAACAGTCACACTCCAAACTCCACTATGGCCAAGACCAAAGAGCTGTCAAAGGACACCAGAAACAAAATTGTAGACCTGCACCAGGCTGGGAAGACTGAATCTGCAATAGGTAAGCAGCTTGGTTTGAATAAATCAACTGTGGGAGCAATTATTAGGAAATGGAAGACATACAAGACCACTGATAATCTCCCTCGATCTGGGGCTCCACGCAAGATCTCACCCCGTGGGGTCAAAATGATCACAAGAACAGTGAGAACTGTGTAAAGGAAAGAATGAATGGGTCCATGTTTCGTGAGATTTTGAGTGAAAACCTCCTTCCATCAGCAAGGGCATTGAAGAAGAAACGTGGCTGGGTCTTTCAGCATGACAATGATCCCAAACACACTGCCCGGGCAACGAAGGAGTGGCTTCGTAAGAAGCATTTCAAGGTCCTGGAGTGGCCTAGCCAGTCTTCAGATCTCAACCCCATAGAACATCTTTGGAGGGAGTTGAAAGTCCGTGTTGCCCAGCAACATCCCCAAAACATCACTGCTCTAGAGGAGATCTGCATGGAGGAATGGGCCAAAATACCAGCAACAGTGTGTGAAAACCTCGTGAAGACTTACAGAAAACATTTGACCTCTGTCATTGCCAACAAAGGGTATATAACAAAGTATTGAGAAACTTTTGTTATTGATCAAATACTTATTTTCCACCATAATTTGCAAATAAATTAATTGAAAATCCTACAATGTGATTTTCTGGATTTTTTTTCTTCTAATTTTGTCTGTCATAGTTGAAGTGTACCTATGATGAAAATTACAGGCCTCATCTTTTTAAGTGGGAGAACTTGCACAATTGGTGGCTGACTAAATATGTTTTTTTTGCCCCACTGTACATATCATAGTTTTCTCTGTATGATATGATAGTGCTCTTCTCTATGTAGTCACGTGACCGTGAGAACCACGCCGACCCACAAGTTTGTGTTCACAGTGAAGACCCACCAGAGTGTGGTCCCGGGGACCATCGCCTTCAGTCTGCCACAGGTAGGAGACACCATCATGGCCTTCATAAAATAGGCTACACACACCGTGTTCAAAGCTATCCTTACTTGATAGATAAATGATACATTGACCAAGTCGAACCCACATGTTTTAGGGCGTTAATAACTAAAGTCATCATTTAATCGATGACGATGATAAAGTTGGTTTCTACAGGGTGTAGCGCAGTCACAATGTGTGGATGATCTTCTGACTGTATTTGACTTTAGCTGTCTGGCTTACTATGGCCCGTCCTGTGTGCGTGCTCCTCCTCCACTCTGTTGTCTCCTATCATGTCTGTCGCTGCTTTTGACCTTTGCTTGTCTCTGCCTGCTCTTTCTCCTTCTATAAACTCTGCAGCCACAGCCGGCACTCAGGTACTCCAGCAACGTCCTCCTTGGCCGGTCTTATTTCACAACTAGATTGGAGTAATGAACAGAAGCAGTTGTAAATAGGACCGTAGACATTTTTATAAGATTGTAGCAATGCGCTACATGATAACTCTTAGCTGGACATGAATCAATGGCCAAATGCGCCGTACAGTAGCTTAGAGCTTCGGCCGCCATGTAAAGTAGGTGACACGTGGGTTCAACTATCAGTCAAAAACCCTTAGCCCTGTCCGGACGGGTTTTTTTTAACCTGTTGTCGGACTGATCTTCTTGAAAGATGTTGTAAAATAAGACCGTGTTTAAGAGACAGCCTACATCACTGTCGTTGTCAGAACACCCTAGTTATCACTGATGGTTCATTGGAGGTGTACTGTCTAGTAGTTGCAAAAATACAGTATCAGTCAAAAGTTTGGACACACCTACTCATTTGACGTTTTTTCTTAATTTTTTTCGACTATTTTCTACATTGTAGAATAATAGTGAAGACAGACATACAATGAAATAACACATATGGAATCGTGTGTTATTTGGCACCTTTGCCTTAATCACAGCTTTGTACACTCTTAGCATTCTCTCAACCAACTTCACCTGGAATGCTTTTCCAACTTTCTTGAAGGAGTTTCCACATATGCTGAGCACTTGTTGGCTGCTTTTCCTTCACTCTGCGGTCCAACTCATCCCAAACCTTCTCAAATAGGTTGAGGTCGGGTGATTGTGGAGGCAAGGTCATCTGATGCAGCACTTAATCACTCTCATTCTTGGTCAAATAGCCCTTACACACCCTGGAGGTGTGTTGGGTCATTGTCCTGTTGAAAAACAAATGATCGTCCCACTAAGCACAAACCTGATTGGATGGTGTATTGCTATAGAATGCTATGGTTGCCATGCTTGTTAAGTGTGCCATGAATTCTAAATAAATCACTGACAGTGTCACCAGCAAAGCACCATCACACCACCTCCATGCTTCACGGTGGGAACCACACATGTGGAGATCATTTGTTTTCCTACTCTGCGTCACAAAGACACAGTTGTTGGAACCAAACATCGCAAATTTGGACTCCAGACCAAAGGACTGATTTCCACCGGTCTAATGTCCATTGCTCGTATTTCTTGGCCCAAGCAAGTCTCTTCTTCTTAATGGTGTCCTTTAGTAGTGTTTTCTTTACAGCAATTCGACCATGAAGGCCTGATTCACGCAGTCTGCTAAACAATTGATGTTGAGATGTGCCTGTTACTTGAACTCTGTGAAGCATTTATTTGGGCTGCAATTCCTGAGGCTGTTCAGTCTAATGAACTTATCCTCTGCAGCAGAAGTAACTTTCCTGTGGCGGTCATGAGAGCCAGTTTCATCATAGTGCTTGATGGTTTTTGTGACTGCATTTGAAGAAACTTTCAAAGTTCTTGAAGTGTTCCGGGTTGACTGACCTTCATGTCTTAAAGTAATGATGGACTGTCGTTTCTCTTTCCTCATTTGAGCTGTTCTTGCCATAATATGGACTTGGTCTTTTACCAAATAGGGCTATCTTCTGTATACCCCCCCTACCATGTCACAAAACCACGTATTAGCGCAAACGCATTAAGAAGGAAAGAAATTCCACAAATGAACTTTTAAGGCGGCACCCCTGTTAATTGAAATGCATTCCAGTAAGCTGGTTGAGAGAATGCCAAGTGTGCAAAGCTGTGATCAAAGCAAAGAGTAGCTACTTTGAAGAATATAAAATATATGTTGGTTACTATGATTGCATGTGTTATTTCATAATTTTTATGTCTTCACTATTTTACAATGCAGAACATAGTAAAAATAAAGAACCCTTGAATGAGTAGGTGTGTCCAAACGTTTGACTGGTACTGTATGTTAGAATGTCTCTTTCCTGAGCCTGTTTGTACCTTGTTGCTGGGCAACTGGATTATATAGATAGTGTTGCCCTTTTTATATGGTCTTTGTTTGCATAGTTAATACAAATGAAATGTGTGAACTGTACACTGACTAGGATACATTACTTGTTTTCCCAGAGAAAATGGGCAGGCCTCTCCATTGGTCAGGATGTGGAAGGTAAGACTAAAACATGATGGTATTGAACTGTGAGGTGAATGCAGGAAGACAAAGTGCATTCTCTCTCTGAATTCTTCTCATTGATTGCCATTGTATAACTGCTGTCCTATCATTAGCCACCAGATGGGGCGGCAGGTAGCCAAGTGGTTAGAGTATTGGGCCAGTATATGAAAGGTTGCTCGATCAAATCCCGAACTGACAAGGTAAAAAAATTCTGTTGTTCTGCCGCCGAACATGGCCGTTAACCCACTGTTCCTAGGCCGTCATTGTAAATATGAATTTGTTCTGACTAAAAAAAATAAATGGCTAGCTATGGTCTGTAGCTTCAATAAAAGCTTGGTTTTGACGATACAACCCCAACATCTCTCTAACAAAAACCCTGTAACTTAATCATGTTTCACTCTAAAGGTTTTTAGAGATATTTCCCTCTGCCAGAGAAATGCCAATTATCCCATGGTCCTTTGCTGCAGTGATAGAGCTTCAAATGCCACCCCCAGCCTGTTGATTTTAGATTTCTAGGTTGTTTCTCAACATCCATGCTACCATGCTCCGAGCACGCAAATTGGAGCATGGGAGGGTCGGAGTATGAGTTAAAATCAAGTTTTGCGAAACGGAGCATGGAGGACACTTCTCTGATGTACGTATTTTGAATGGAGTAGCCAAGGATATAGAGTTTCTGTATCTCAATTGGCCCAGGTAAAACATTTGGAAATCGGGGCATGAACTCCAAGGTGTCGAAAGTGTTCCACAGGGATGCTGGCCCATGTTGACGCCAATGCTTCCCACTTGACACAACTGTGTGAAACAGGGCTAGCCACCCTGTGGAACATTTTCGACACCTTGTAGAGTCCATGCCCCCGATGAATTAAGGTTGTTCTGTGGTGCAACTCAATATTCGGAAAGTGTTCCTACTGTTTTGTACACTCAGTGTAAGCATGACACAAATACCCACTGTAGTGTGCGTAGTCTGTTAGCCACGAACAATTAGCAGCTAGCTACCCATAAAGAATGGACATCTACCTTGCACAACATTTAGTTTTAGGTCATTTTTACCAAGCTGGCTAGCTAGATCATTACGATTCACATATAGTTAGCTGACAATTATGATGGAAAACCTTTTGCTTTGTGTATAACTTGTTTATTCTCTATTGTTGCAATTGTCCTCGCTGGAAGAAGGTTCAGTGAATGGGGAGGTGCAGTGTGAGGTAATACAGTAGGGGCGAGTGTTTTATGCGTTCTCCACCCTCTCGTCCTCACAAGAACGTACTCAAGAGAACGTCTTCTGAGAATGCAATCCGAACGTGTGTATGGAGCACGGTAGTATGTATATTGAGAAACACCCATAGTTTCAGGAGGAGGGGGTTGGTCTGGCCACCCATATAGATGTGATCTATGTGGACGCAGTGAGAGGGTGGTGGAGGGGAAGTGATTGATCGAGCACATGGATCGCTTCAGAGATCGTGGTGGTCTTGAAGCTCGGCCAGGTTATCAAAGCCCTAGCCAGTATACACCCATTGTCTGATAATATCTATAGCGACGATGCTTGCGCTAATAGCCTAAGTCCTATAGCTCTGCCTTACATCCTTCAGAACAGCTCTGCTCTGCGAAGCGCTGGAAGTATGAATGCTCTGACTTGAGCGGAGGCCGCATGGCAGTAAATGGTATACGGCCACTGCGGATGACGGATTGACCACGCAGAGCCTTTTTTATCTTGGTGGTCCAGATCGGTTTAGAACTTTGGCCAACTCCTCTCTGTGTCCGTTCTTTGTCAAGCCAAACATGTATGGATGACAACAACACATGTAGTATGGGACCAGACTAGCTCTGCCTAGGATAACAGCAGTTATCAGCAGTTAACAGTTTGGCTTGACATTAGTTGAAATATGCCCCTCTGAAAGTGTTATTAGCAAAGTGTCACTATGTAAAGACACCCTGATCTGGAATAGAGCTGGTAATTGGCTAATTTGCATAATTACCATACTGCTTAGGTGGCTGTGAACAGATGTTGAAAGAACAGCTAGTTCCTTCATCAAATGCAGCCCTGTGTTGCAGACTGCGCTCTCTCAGGTGTGAGGTCCTGAACAACAGAGGCCTGTTTGAACTCGCTGTAATGTGTTAGTGTGCCGTTCACGTGGTCATTGTATTATTGAACCAAGTGATTCAATATGCATTATCCATTAGAAAACAATGATGCTAAAGGTGTTTGTCCTTGATTAGGTTGTTCATGGAATATGCTGCGAAGTGAATAGCACTATTGAGCAAGGTACTACAAATGAACACCGATCAGACTTTTGACATTGTACTTGAAAATGGAAACGGAGTAAAGGGGTGAAAAGCTACCGGGCTTCTGCTATCTGTTTCCTTTCCATGTAGTGACCAACTACAACTTTGACAAGTCCAAGCAGTGTGTGGGCACCATGATGGTGGAGATTGATTTCCTGCAGAAGAAGAGTGTGGACAGCAGCCAATACGACTCAGACAAGATGGCTGCAGAGTTCATCCAGCACTTCAACAGCCAGGCCTTCAGTACAGGCCAGCAGGTACGGGAACTGTAACCTATAGAAGGACGCTGGGGTGACAGGGTGGGGTTACTTGCGTACCTCTTACAAGACTTTGGTGGTCTTGAGGCTCTTGGTAGAAGTTGCCCTTAGAAACCGATCTAGGATCAGCTTAACCATTGCAATGTGGCAAAACTGACTGTGGATCATTAACATGGGCTGACTTTGTCGTACTCTTGGCTTTAGGTTGAGGGGTAGCATCAAGCGAACTTCTCCTCAAATGATTTAATAGCACAAACATTTTTGTTGTATTCTTCGATTGTGCCAAGTTGCCACGCTTTTGTATTTGTGTTCTGCATGCTGATGACGCTTTACGTTATTCTAACCTTCTAACGTTGTCTACTCTTCCTCTTTTTCTTGATGTCTCTAGCTGGTGTTTAGTTTCTGTGACAAGCTGTTTGGCCTGCTGATAAAAGACATGGAAGCCATGGACCCAAGCATCCTCAAGGGAGAAGCAGGCTCTGGGAAGAAGCACAAGGTATCTAGAGCACCAACCAATCAACCTACCTTAGGACCTCGATTATCACCATTTAGATATACCATTTCTATATGATTAATACACTTGACATTACATAGTAATGTTCATACGCTTGAACTAATCGTCGTTACAGTAGTAATCTAGTTACACTAGCTATACAGTAGTTACAGTAGTAATCTAGTTACACTAGCAATACAGTAGTTACAGTAGTAATCTAGTTATACTTGCTATACAGTAGTTATAGTTTATATAACAAGGTGAAGTCACACCCAAGGTGCTTGGGCACAATTCTCTGTCCACCATCTACTCACTCCTAACTGTCTTCTGTCTCTGTGGTCTATACAGATTGACATTGGCTTGTTGCTGGGAAACAGCCAGGTGGTTTTTGAGAAGGCCGAGAGCTCTTCTCTTACCCTCATTGGTAAGTGTCGTCCCTGGCTCGCTCCGATGCAGAAAACTGGCCATGTGTGACGCTGTCTTGTAATTACATGACTACAGCACATCGATTTAGTCTCAATCCATGACAGTATGTGTAAATCAGGGTCATATATATCTGACAGGTTGATGTGCTCAAATCGTGTTCCTCAGCATAATACAATTTGAATTACTAAGGCTTGAGATTTGTGTAATTTAAAGTAGGTTTGCTTACAAGGCTAAACTAAGTGACATTCGGCCTCAATATACCACACGCTAAACCGCCCTGACTGACTTTATCCATTTGTGGCATGTGCTTCTTCTTACCCAATACCGCCACAAGGTGGCACCCTGTCCACAGTTTGTTGGCCTTTCATCTTGCTCTCAGAAGTTTTGAGTGATAATTCTAGATGGCCCTAGAGAGGAAAGTGCCATTTTTTTTCCAATGTTAAGTACTTTTCTTTATGTCATTGATGGAATATTTAGTTAATACATTAAAAGCTTTACACCGTTCCCCTGTATATGAGCTAAGAGTTGCCACTAGTGCCAGGTTTCAAATCAAATTGTATTTGTCACATGCGCCCGACTTCAACAGGACTTTACCATGAAATGCTTACTTACAAGCCCTTAACCAACAATGCAGTTCAAGAAATAGAGTTAAGAATTTTTTTACTAAATAAAGTTTTAAAAATTAACACAAGAAAATGACATAACAATAACGACGCTATATACAGGGGGGGGTACCGGTACCGAGTCAATGTGCGGGCGTACAGGTTAGTCAAGGTCATTTGTAAAGTGACTATGCATGGATAATAAGCGAGTAGCAGAATTGTAAAAACAAAGGAAGGGGGTCAATGTAAATAGTCCAGGTGGTAATTGTATTAATTGTTCAGCAGTCTTATGCCTTTGGGGTAGAAGCTGTTAAAGAGCCTTGTGGACCTAGACTTGGCTCTCTGGTACCGCTGGCCAGGCGGTAGAAGAAAGAACAGTCTATGACTTGGGTGACTAGAGTCTTTGACAATTTTTTGTCACCGCCTAGTATATAGATCCTGGATGGCAGGAACCTTGGCCCCAGTGATGTACTGGGCCGTACCCACTACCCTCTGTAGTGCCTTACGGTCAGATGCCGAGCAGTTGCCACACCAGGCAGTGATGCAACCGGTCAGGATGCTCTCGATGTTGCAGAACTTTTTAAGGATCTGGGGACCCATGGCATATCTTTTCAGTCTCATGAGGGGGGGGAAAGGTGTTGTCCTGCCCTCTTCCCAACTGTCTTGGTGTGTTTAGACCATGCTAGTTCGTTGATGTGGACACCAAGGAACTTGAAGCTCTCGATCTGCTCCACTGCAGCCCCGTTGATGTTAATGGAGTCCTGTTCGGCCCTCCTTTTCTTATAGTCCACGATCAGCTCCTTTATCTTGCTCACATTGAGGGAGAGGTTGTTGTCCTGGCACCACACTGCGGTGATCAGGCCTACCACTGTTGTGTCGTCAGAAAACTTAATGATGGTGTTGGAGTCGTGCTTGGCCACGCAGTCGTTGAACAGGGAGTACAGGAGGGGACTGAGCACGCACCCCTGAGGGGACCCAGTGTTGAGGATCAGTGTGGCAGATGTTGTTGCCTACCCTTACCACCTCGGAGCGGCCCGTCGAAGTCCAGGATCCAGTTGCAGAGGGAGGTGTTTAGTCCCAGCGTCCTTAGCTAACTGATGAGCTTTGAGGGCACTATGGTGTTGAACGCTGAGCTGTAGTCAATGAACAGCATTCTCACATAGGTGTTCCTTTTTTCCAGGTGGGAAAGGGCAGTGTGGAGTAAGAATGAGATTGCATCATCTGTGAATCTGTTGGGGCGGTATGCGAATTGGAGTGGGTCTAGGGTTTCCATCATGATGGTGTTGATGTGAGCCATGACCAAAATTTCAAAGCCCTTCATGGCTACTGAAGTGAGTGCTACGGGGTGTTAATCATTTAGGCAGGTTACCTTCGCTTTCTTGGCCACAGGGACTATGGTGGTCTGTTTGAAACATATATAGGTATTACAGACTCGGTCAGGGAGAGGAAAATGTCATTGAAGACACTTGCCAGTTGGTCCGTGCATGCTTTTGAGTACATGTCCTGGTAATCCGTCTGAGCCTTGACCAGCCTTTCAACTGTAATTGGCCTTGGATAAAAACATCTGCGAAATCCCATTTTATTATAATAATAATAATAATATATTACATTTTTCCCTCTATGTACAGTGCCTTCGGAAATAATTCAAACCCCTTTCACATGTTGTTACTTTACAGCCTTATTATAAAAGGGATTTAAAAAATTAAAAATCCTCAGCAATCTACACACAATACCCCATAATGACAAAGTGAAAACAGGTTTTTAGAAATGCGGGTAGAGGAACAATGGTGGCCATCTTGATGCATATGTGGACAGCAGACTGTCATAGGGAGAAATTGAATATGTCCGTAAACACTCCAGCCAGCTGGTCTGCACATGTAGTGTTTATTCTGAAATTATTCAGACCCCTTCTCTTTTTCCACATTGTGTTACGTTACAGCCTTATTCTAAAATCGATTTAACAAAAAAATTGTCCTCAATCTGCACAGAATACCCCATAACGACAAAGCGAAAACAGGTTTTCAGAAATTTCTGGAAATGTATTAAAAAGAAAAACATACCTTATTTACATAAGTATTCAGACCCTTTGCTGTGAGACTTGAAATTGACCTAAGGGTGCATCCTGTTTCCATTGATCATCCTTGAGATGTTTGTACAACTTGATTGGAGTCCACCTGTGGTAAATTTAATTGATTTGGACATGATTTGGAAAGGCACACACCTGTCTATTTAAAGTCCCACGGTTGACAGTGGATGTCAGCGCAAAAACCAAGCCACGTGGTCGAAGGCATTGTCCGTAGAGCTCCGAGACAGGATTGTGTTGAGGCACAGATCTGGGGAAGGGTTCCAAAAAATGTCTGCAGCATTAAAGGTCCCCAACAACACAGTGGCCTCCATCATTCTTAAATGGGAGAAAGTTTGGAATCACCAATACTTCCTAGAGCTGGCTACCTGGCCAAACTGAGCAATCTGGGGAGAAGGGCCTTGGTCAGGGAGGTGACCAAGAAACCGATGGTCACTCTGACAGAGCTCCAGAGTTCCTCTGTGGAGATGGGAGAACCTTCCAGAAGAACAACCATTTCTGCATTACTCCACCAATCAGGCCTTTCATGGTAGTGGCCAGACGGAAGCCACTCCTCAGTAAAAGGCACATGACAGCCTGCTTGGTTTGCCAAAAGGCACCTAATGGACTCCCACCATGAGAAACAAGATTCTCTGGTCTGATGAAAACAAGATTGAAATATATTTTTTACATTTATTTAACCTTTATTTAACTAGGCAAGTCAGCAAGTCAAACCCTCCCCTAATCCGGACGATGCTGGGCCAATTGTGCGCCGCCCTATCTCCTGAATGCCAAGCGTCACGTCTGGAGGAAACCTGGCACCATCCGCATGGTGGTGTTAGCATTATGCTGTGGGGATGTTTCTCAGCGGCAGGGACAGGGAGACTTGTCAGGATCGAGGCAAAGATGAATGGAGCTAAGTACAGCGAGATCCTGCTCCAGAGCGCTCAATACCTCAGACTAGGGCTAAGGTTCACCTTTCAACAGGACAACGACCCGAAGCACACAGCCAAGACAACGCAGCAGTGGCTTCAGGACAAGTCTCTGAATGTACTTGAGTGGCCCAGCCAGAGCCCGGACATGAACCCGATCTAACATCTCTGGTTTAGACCTGAAAAAAAGCTGTGCAGCAACGCTCCCCATCCAACCTGACAGAGTTTGAGAAGAAAGGGAGAAACTCCCCAAATACAGGTGTGTCATACCAAAGAAGACTCCAGGCTGTAATTGCTGCCAAAGGTGTTTCGACAAAGTACTGAGTAAAGGGTCTGAATACTTATGTAAATGTGATATCTAAGTTTTTGAAATTAGTTAACATTCATAAAAATAAACTGTTTTTGCGTTGTCATTTTGGGGTTGTGTAGATTGATGAGTTGAAAAAACAATTTAAATCAATTTTAGAATAAGGCTGTAACAAAATGTGGAACAAGTTTAGGGCCTGAATACTTTCAGAATGCACTGTATGTTTGTAATTGTGTCTGTGTCCCCTACAGGGAAGTCTAAGACCAGAGAGTCTCGCCAGTCTATCATCAACCCAGACTGGAACTTTGAGCGCATGGGCATCGGTGGCCTTGACAAAGAGTTCTCCGACATCTTCCGTAGGGCCTTCGCCTCCCGAGTCTTCCCTCCAGACATTGTGGAGCAGATGGGTGAGCTTCTTCTCTATCCTTCTCTCAGTCTCTGGCTCTCTCTCGGTCTCTGCCTCTCTTTTGCGTTCTCTCTTTCGCACTCTTTCTCTCGCTCTTTCACATGCACTGCTTTCCTTCTCTCATTCTTTTTATAGCTCACACTATGTGTATTTGTCTCCCACCACATCCCCCCGGTAACCACTTTTCGAGGTCCCAGGGAGCCTGTGTTCCAGCCTAGCGTTAGACAGACCGAACCATTCGCCACTGTGAGGAGGGGGGGGGCTGCCTGCCAAAACAAATCACTCAATCAGTCTCTGGAAGGAACACCATGACATGAATAAGCCTCTGTGTTCAAATGGCATTGATTCTCAGACCAGTACTGCACATTGTGACAAACACGTCAGACTATTTTCGGGGAAAAGCCTCTAACAAATGGACCCAATGGGAATAATATTATTGGACTGACAATGTAGTAGTGTCAATCTTTTCTCTTTGTTTGACAATACTACTGCACCCTAGACTGAAACTAGTTATTGAAAAATAAATCGTTGTCTGACTCCCACGGTTAGGCCCAAGAGGTCTTCCATCATTGGACAGACAATGCAGTGTCCTCTCAGGAAGCCGCTCTCAGTCGTCAGTGAGTGAGTTATGACACAGGCCCCCCCCCCCCCCCCCCAAAGCGTACACTCGTAAATAGTTGTTTGACATGTCTCAGATTACAATGCTGATTCCCATCGCTAAATGATGGCTCATAGTGAAAGCAAGTTAGGTCTTCTGCACACACGCAAACACACACAAACTCTCACTCTCACACTCCACACTCACACTCTCTCACACACACACACACACACAGAGCCCCAGTCCTATCCTCATGGCGTCCAGTTTGAGAGGAGCTGATACGTCGGGACTTTGGCAGCGAGGCCCTTTATCTACCTCCCCAGAGTCAGATGAACTCATGGATACCATTTTTATGTCTTTGTCCCTAGTATGTCGAAACTTAGTGGTGCAGTGCCTTAAGAAAGCAGTGATACCCTTTGACTTATTCCACATTTTGTTGTTAGTCTGAATTCAAAATCAATTGATTGATTTTTCTCACCTATCCACACACCATAATGACAAAGTGGACACATGTTTGCAAATGTATTAAAAATGAAATTCAGAAATATATCAGTTGAGTCAATACTTTGTAGAAGCAGCGATTTACAGCTTTGAGTCGCCATGGGTATGGCTCTATCAGCTTTGAGTCGCCATGGGTATGGCTCTATCAGCTTTGAGTCGCCATGGGTATGGCTCTATCAGCTTTGAGTCGCCATGGGTATGGCTCTATCAGCTTTGAGTCGCCATGGGTATGGCTCTATCAGCTTTGAGTCGCCATGGGTATGGCTCTATCAGCTTTGAGTCGCCATGGGTATGGCTCTATCAGCTTTGAGTCGCCATGGGTATGGCTCTATCAGCTTTGCACATCTGGTTTTGGGGATTTTCTCCCATTCTTCCTGGCAGACTTTTTTTCAGGCTGTGTTAAGTTATATGGGGAGTAGCGATGATCAGCAATCTTCAAGTCTTTCCACAGATTTTCAATAGGATTCAAATCTGAGCTTTGGCTGGGCCACTCAATGACTTTCATATTCTTGTTCTGAAGCCTTTCCAGCATTGCTTTGGCTGTATGCTTGGGGCCATTGTCTTAGGTCGTTTGCACTCTGAAGCAAGTTCTCTCAAAGGATTTGCCTGTCTTTGGCTCAATTCATTGTTCCCTCTAGCCTTACCAGTCTCCCAGCCCCTGCTGCTGAAGAGCATCCCCATAGCATGATGCTGCCACTACTGCGCTTCAAGGTAGGGGACGGTGTTTTCTCCAAACATGGTACTTTGCATTAAGGCCAAAGAGTTACATTTTTGTCTCATCAGACCACAGAATCTTTTGCCTTATGCTCGGAGTCTTTCACATGCCTTATTTTTCAAACTCCCGTCGTGCCTTTTTTATCTCAGGAGTGGCTTCCGTCTGGCCACTCTCCCATAAAGCCCAGATTGATGACGTGCTGTAGAGACCGTTGTCCTGGCAGGATCTCTCAACTCAGCCAAGAAACTCTGACAGAACTACAGAGTGGTCGTTGGTCACCTCCCTGACCAAGGTCCTTCTTGCCCGGTTGCTTAGATCGGTCGGAAATTGTGTTCCATTTTCCAATGATGGCGACTGCTGTGCTCTTGGAAACTTTCAACACTCTCTAGAAATTGTTTTATACCCTTCCCCAGATATATTCCACCTCGCAATTCTATCTCGGAGATATACGGACAGTTCCTTGGACATCATGGTATATTTATTTAGTATTCAAGGCACACTTAAACCAGCATGGCTACAGCATTCTGCACTGATACGCCAACCCATCTGGGTTTCGCTTACTGGGAAGATCATTTGTTTTTTAACCGGACAATGACCCAAGAACACACCTCCAGGCTGTGTAAGGGCTATTTGACCAAGAAAGAGAGTGATGACCTGGCCGCCACAATTAGGATGAGTTGGACTGCAGAGTGAAGGAAAAGCAGCCAACAAGTGCTCAGCATATGTAGGAACTCCTTCAAAACTGTTGGAAAAGCATTCCTCATGAAGCTGCTTGAGAGAATGCCAAGAGTGTGCAAAGCTGTCATCAAGGCAAAGGGTGGCTACTTTGAAGAATCTGAATTTAACATGTTTTTTGCTTACTACATGATTCCATATGTGTTATTTCATAAAAGTGGTGTCCACAAGTTCATCTGGCTCCGGGGAAGTAGATAAAGGGCTCCATGGCCAAAACAGTGTGCAGGAGTTGGCCCCTGGCTGTGTACAGCTGGATGGTCTAATGAGATGGCGAGCCCTGATAGTCGAGAGGGTGTAATTGGGGAGTGTCAGGGGGGGCAGGTGCTGATGGAGTTGATCCTAGGGGGGATGTGTGTGTGTGTGTGTGTGGCCTCTCTCTCCCTCCATGTCTCCCCACGTTCTCGCAAAGGTCGGGCAGACAGCAAGGGGTCACACACACAAATACTGCAATGCTTTACCTGGAGCCCCTCCTCACTACCCCTAACTGTCTTCCCTTCAGCAGGTCTAAATGGGAGGGCTGACGTTTATCTCTGGCCTCTCAATGAGTGTGGAGCAAATTTCGCTGAACAGTTCCAATAAGCTTCGACAGGACCAACACAGTCTGGTTTTCAATCGAGACCCAACACTGCTCCAAATTGGTTGGGTCCAATAACACGACTTCAGAGTCAACTTGTATTGAATCATAGCAGTAATTGCAGTAAATCTAGGCTTTTTCATCTTGTTTTTCAGCCTCATTTTCCCAAATTGAACCTGTGAAGTTTGAGTACCTTGGGGATTTTTCATACCCGGGTATCTGTGTATGAATCAGAGATGAGATCAGACAATGACGTAAAGGCAAAAGTCACCTCATACAATGCATTGTAGATCTAGCACATGGAAGTGTACTTAGCGTAGAGTGCTACAGTGGCCTAAGGGCTTTTCTCACCAACTGATACGATTGTGACGCACCTAAACCATTCGATTTGATAACATTTCTGACGGCATCCCTCCCCTGCAGGTTGTAAGCATGTGAAGGGCATCCTGTTGTTCGGGCCTCCTGGCTGCGGTAAGACTCTGATGGCCAGGCAGATTGGGAAGATGCTGAACGCCCGCGAGCCCAAGGTGGTCAACGGCCCTGAGATCCTCAACAAGTACGTGGGAGAGTCCGAGGCCAACATCAGGAAGCTGTTCGCCGACGCAGAGGACGAGCAAAAGAGGGTGAGAGGGACACGCATGCATACTCTGTAACATGCATGAAAACTCTAAGAGCCATGCGCACACACACACACACACACACACACACACACACCAGTAAATATACACCCAGTACCTTCATTACTCCTGTGGTTATCAAGCACAACATACCTGATAACAAGTCAATGAAATAGATGTCAGACTAAAAGGATTCCTTACCCCGAGGTCTATATGCAGCCTACGAACCAAAGATAAGCATCACACAAATCCACATAGAGAAGCAAATGTCTTCTGGAGAAGATTGATTTGCCCTTTTTTAAGGAAGCATATTAGTAATAATAACGGTGGTAAAGTCATTGGGTTTCTCCCTACCGGGGGGGGGCAGTTGTGTATTGAACACCCGTAGTGATGACGGTGTGACAGTGACGGCCTCACTCTTCACCACCTAATGAGGTGCTGGGTTATCTCGAACCCTCCCCCTGCCCTCCCTCTCTCACCAAGCCCATAATAAGCCCAGCTCCTCACCTGCTTTAAATGCTACGTCTGGAGACTGACAGGGCCAGAGATGGACGGAAAACCCCCACTCTGCTCTCGCCATCTCTAGTTTTTGGTCACTCACTCACTCACTTACTTTTTCTCTGTTTGGGCAGACTCTGTCCCTCCATGCCATAGCAGAGGGAGGATGAAGAGACTTTGAAAGGTTTTTAGTTTTCACTCGGGTCACACCAAGGAGAATTTAGCCCAGAATAGCCATGGGTGTGAGGGGTTGACATTCTACACTGAACAAAAATATAAACGCAACAATTTCAAATATTTTACAGTTCATACAAGGACATCAGTCAGTTTAAATCAATTCCTTAGGCCCTTATACACTGCTCAAAAAAATAAAGGGAACACAAGTCCATCACACTTCTGTGAAACCAAACTGTTCACTTAGGAAGCAACACTGATTGACAATAAATTTCACATGCTGTTGTGCAAATGGAATAGACAACAGGTGGAAATTATAGGCAATTAGACACTCCCAATAAAGGAGTGGTTCTGCAGGTGGGGACTACAGACCACTTCTCAGTTCCTATGCTTCCTGGCTGATGTTTTTGTCACTTTTGAATGCTGGCGGTGCTTTCACTCTAGTGGTAGTATGAGATGGAGTCTACAACCCACACAAGTGGCTCAGGTAGTGCAGCTCATCCAGGATGGCACATCAATGCGAGCTGTGGCAAGAAGGTTTGCTGTGTCTGTCAGCATAGTGTCCAGAGCATGGAGGCGCTACCAGGAGACAGGCCAGTACATCAGGAGATGTGGAGGAGGCCGTAGGAGGGCAACAACCCAGCAGCAGGACCGCTACCTCCGCCTTTGTGCAAGGAGGAGCAGGAGGAGCACTGCCAGAGCCCTGCAAAATGACCTCCAGCAGGCCAAAAATGTGCATGTGTCTGCTCAAACGTTCAGAAACAGACTCCATGAGGGTGGTATGAGGGCCCGACGTCCACAGGTGGGGGTTGTGCTTGCAGCCCAACACCGTGCAGGACGTTTGGCATTTGCCAGAGAACTCCAATATCTTACTGAGTGTAGGGAGTAGACTAATTGGTCAACTATCGGCAGGAGTAATGGGTTCTTTGCATCCCCTTTTCCAGTGACCAATTGAATATGTATCTCAGTGGAACTGCAATCTGTGGAGCAGCACAGCAAAGCAAAAAATTGTCCATAAGACCATAACCTGTAGATTTACCATCAGGTAATGACTTCAATAGGTTTAACACCTCCTCCACTGACACCGTTTGCAGACTAAAAGAGCAGATCTTATTGCTCATAATATGATCATCAATCTATTGGACAATAGCTTGTTTGGAAGAATGTATGTTTACATTGTTGCTCAGTAAATTAATTTTCTTTGTAAAAAAATAAATAAAAATAAGTTCCATACCTTAGAATCATTTTTACAATCAATAAAAGCATTGTTGTAAAATAACTTTTTTCTTTCGATTCAATTTAACTGCATAATTACGTAATGTTCTATGATTCTGTTCATCAATTTCTCATTTTGACTTGGCTGCTAAGACTTTTGCCATATTTCTTTGAGAAAAAGCCTCATCATCAATCCATGGAGATGGACGAGCACCAACTGTACTCTTTCTTATAGGGGCATGATGGTCCATTACCTCAGTGAGCAAATCAATAAAACATTCTGTAACGTGATTTAAATCATCCTCTAGAGAAATCAGCTCCCAGGGTACAGCAGCCAAATCATTTAGAAATAGCTCATGATGAAACGTTTTAACATTTCTCGCCACACTCGTCAAACATTTCTTTGGGACCTTGGTGTTCATGGTTATGGTCACAATATTATGGTCTGTCCAGCCCACTGGCATTGATCTGGCTTTTAAGCATTGCAATGGTATATGACAGAAAATCAGATCAATGCATGTGTCTGAACGATGACCCAACGTAATTGATGATCTAGTAGTATCATTAACCATTTGTTTCAAACCACAGTTCTTGGCATATATCATCAATTTTGTTCTATTCAAATTATTGTGATCCTTCCAATTTATATTAAAATCACCCAAGATAAATACATCTCTGTTGCCTGGTCAACCCCAGTACATAAGTTATCCAGATAGGACACCTTAGAGCTAGGAGGTCTATACACACATCCTACCAATATGGGTGCCTGGTGAGGCAGATGTACCTGAGCCCGTAGTGCCTCTACTTGACATACATGAAGGTCATCCCTTCTCTTTAAAGGTATATGATTCTGAATGTACAGTGCTCCACCCCCACCATTCCTGTCTCTTCTCAGTAGACTATATCCTTGAATGTTCATTTGCCCATCATTTACAGATGCATCTAAATGTGTTTCGGTCAAAGCTAAAATATGAATATTAATTATGTTGACCAAGTTAAAGACTTCATGTATTTTGTCAGGAAGGCTACATACATTAACCTGAGCCATATGCAACCCTTATCAAGATAAGATCAGTAGAGCATGTATTTGTTATATTTGAAGTTGTCATGATGCACTACAACACACAAACTCAAATTTGAACATTAAATTCAAATAGCCAGGGAGTTACTCCAGAGTCCTGATACAATTGCCCATTGATGTAAAGTTTATCCATCACCATGGAGACCTGTTGATTCAGGCAATGCTTTTCCTTCATGATGAGATTTTTTTTTTTTCCTTTCATTGATCTTGGTGGGGAAGTGATCATTCATTCCAACATCAGTGTTTCTGACTTCTCTGCCTATGTTCTTTGTCATTTCCTTTTGCTTAAATTTGTCAAAACATGCAATAATAGCCTGTGGCCTAGCTCATGAAACATGGGACCAACACTTTACATGTTGCGTTTATATTTTCGTTCAGTGTAGATACTAACCCTATGTAGCGCTGCGTTAACTTTGTGAGGCCATTGGTATCCTCCTCCATCATTCACCCATATCTCTCCCCCAATAGCTGGGCGCCAACAGTGGGCTGCACATCATCATCTTTGACGAGATTGACGCCATCTGTAAGCAGCGTGGCAGCATGGCGGGCAGCACGGGCGTCCACGACACAGTGGTCAACCAACTGCTGTCCAAGATAGACGGAGTGGAGCAGCTCAACAATATATTGGTCATAGGTACACACACACACACACACACAGACCTTCTGCAGGACTGCCAACGGAGTATAATTATTTTTGCTGGGGTGTTGCCCACGAGCGGTCTTTCAATCACCCGCGAGCGACTGCTCTTTTCAGATCAGAGCTTAAGTCGCACATTTGTTGATGTTCTTAGCTAGTTGGCGCGTTATTAGCCAAATTATAGATACGTATAGGCCAGCAATGGGGAGTTGCTGCTTCCTTCAAGAGGACTGAACTTGTAGGTTACATTTCAAGCTGGTTTTGAAAAGCCAGTCAGGTAAAACGCTTATGTTTTAAAGGGGCAGTGTTGTATTTTGAGACAGGCTTGAATATGCCAATAGGCAGAGGGGTAAAGCCTACATTGTCTCTGTATGGTAATGATAATTAGTTAATGATAATTAAAGTGGTTTCTTGTGTCGTACTATACAATGCAATTTACAGTCACCTATTTGGCCTATGGTGTTACAGACCAAGTAAAGTTAATGTCAAGCCCTTCATGTAAAAAAAATTAAAACATTGTTAAAAGTCCCATGCAGTGTCGGCCTGCATTGAACACCACCTGTAGGCTACATCATAGAAATCAAAAGCCACTTCCATGTGAAAATGTTCTGGGATTTGTTCCGTTTGGTTTTGCTGGTAGGTTTACATTATGCTCAAATGCTGCCGTCTGAAACTGTAATGGTACAGCCTCAGTGTGCACTGTAAACGTGCGCCAGAAGTTGCACAAAATTCTCAACGTTCAAGTTTCCACTCACAAGACTCAAAATTTGCTCAGCGGCCCAAAATATTTGAGGGAACATTGACACACGCATACTTTTCTGATTGACTGACAGGTCAAATTGTGGTCTGAGAAGATCATTTGGGCGCTGCCTTTCTCGTCCTCCCTCTCTTCTACCTCTATCTCTCCATCTGTGCCTCACTCAGGAATGACCAACAGGCCTGACCTGATAGACGAGGCCTTGTTGAGACCAGGCAGGTTGGAGGTCAAAATGGAGATCGGTAAGAAACACCACAAAGAATCCACTCTAACCAATGGCCTTGCTTAATTTCTTTTAGGTTAATATATTCAGGTCTTAGGTAGTTTATTTCCTTCTGTGAAGGACATTGTTATTCATAGATGTTGCACCCTTTACATGACAAACACCCAGGTATTTCTACTTCTCCAGTTCTGTCCCCTGTGCAGTATGTAGTGACATGGTGACTGCAGCAGATTAACATACAGGATATACAGAAGATGTTTCCCTTCTCTATTCCTCCCCTCAGGTTTGCCTGATGAGAAGGGGCGTGTCCAGATCCTCAACATCCACACGGCCAAGATGCGTCAGTTCCACCTGCTGGGCGGCGACGTGGACGTCAGCGAGCTGGCCGCCGAGACCAAGAACTACAGTGGAGCCGAGCTGGAGGGGCTGGTCAGAGCTGCCCAGTCCACCGCCATGAACCGACACATCAAGGTCACTATCACACACAGGCGGACATTTTTATTAGTCTATGCACTCGGGGGGGGGGGGGGGGGGACTTATCCTCAACATTAACTCTACAACCGACAGTCGTTGTGTGTCAAGGGGCTGTAGGTCCCTTAGGTATTGTGCAATTAGTCATAAGACAATGTGCTCCTTCAGAGTGGAAATGTCTGACAACTCTCGTCTGGGAGGAAGAGAACGAGTGACTAGGACAGAGAGAGGGAGGGACTGCTCCAGCCATTCCTCTTGTGTAAGCCCTCTGTCCATGTTATCGCCCTCCAAAAGATGCCAAGAGTGTGGCGAGCTGCAGACCACTTAACAGACTTTACTTGGCCGTGCGTGTGTGTGTGTGAGTGAGACAGACTCTCCTCACCTGATAAAGCACTTAGGGCAGACACACTCCTGGACTCTCTAAGCCTCGCTTCCACAGACACACGATTTCACACTAACGGTACCCACTTCACAGTGGGCTGAACAACAGTGTTTCAGTTGATTGAGTCGACCGGGGAGGTGGAATGTTGTAAACTTTTCACTTGACCAAGCTAGATCAGTGACACCTGGAAGTCCAAACCATCACGTCAGCATTATTACAGGACAAAATAAAGCTCGGTACTATACTGTGAGTGGTTTGCTGGAACAGCGTTAACTTATGTGGGGTCATTTTGTCGACACTCCTCGACATCACAGTGCCATAAATCTTCTAGGATCAGGGATGAAGTTAGTGGCTAGTTAGTCGAACAGTTTGTTGATAGTTAGTTGAACATCTATTAACCGTCTGTATTGGATCGTCCTAATGACATGTCCCCCTTGTCCTCTGTCCCCCTGCAGGCCAGTGCCACGGTGGAGGTGGATCTAGAGAAGGCTGAAAATCTGCAGGTCCACAGAGATGACTTCCTGGCCTCGCTGGACAACGACATCAAACCTGTGAGTAGATCCCCTTCCTCCTGCCATCTCTTTATCATTCTCCATCCTGCTCTCTCTTTACCATTGCCTACATCCAAGAGTCCGCTTTCCAACGTTTGGGTAGACTTTCAACAATCCTATCATCACATCGAGTAGATGGCAATGTCCATTTTCTACTATATGCAGGAAATTGGCCAATAAATCTTGGATAGCATTTTGAGTTGTTTCTAAGAAGCAATTTGAATGATTTAATGGGTCTGATGCTCTCTCTTTCCGTCCACCTATGTCCCTCTCTCTCTCTCTCGCCCCTCTGGCCAGGCATTTGGTACTAACTCCGAGGACTATGCCAGCTACATCATGAACGGCATCATTAAGTGGGGCGACCCGGTGACAGCCGTGCTGGATGACGGGGAGCTGCTGGTGCAGCAGACCAAGAACAGCGACCGCACACCACTGGTGTCTGTGCTACTGGAAGGTAAGACACACGCACTCAAATACACTAACGTGTATATTTTAGTCAGTTAGCAGATGCTCTTATCCTGAGCGACTTACAGTCCGTTCGTTTTAAGGTAGCTAGTTACGTCCACCACAAGTCATATTAATAATGTTATTTCATTTTTAGAGCACATTTCCCAATTAAGCAATTAAGTGAAACGTACCTCAACAAAGCAGATATCAGCGAATTCCGTGCTATTAAGAAAATGCTGGGGTTAGTGCAATACACACAAAAAGATGAGCAAGGACACAAACAACTTTTACTATTTTAATTTCCTTTGGTACAAATAAAATACCATCACATTTTATTTGTCACATGCGCCGAATACAACCATACAGTGAAATGCTTACTTACAAGCCCTTAACCAACAATGCAGTTTTAAGAAAAACAAGTGATAAGTAAAAACATATATTTTTTTTAAAGTAACAAATAATTGAAGAGCAGCAGTAAAATAACAATAGCGAGGCTATATACAGGGGGTACCGGTTCAGAGTCTAGGTAATATGTACATGTAGGTAGATTTAAAGTGACTATGCATAGATAATAAACAGAGTAGCAGAAGTGTAAAAGGGGGGAGGGGCAATGCAAATAGTCTGTGTAGCCATTTGATTAGCTGTTGAGAAGCCTTTTGGACCTAGACTTGGCCCTCTGGTTCCGCTTGCCGTGCGGTAGCAGAGAGAACAGTCTATGACTAGGGTGGCTGGAGTCTTGGACAATTTTTTAGGGCCTTCCTCTGACACCGCCTGGTATAGAGTTCCTAGATGGCAGGAAGCCTGGGGCCATCCACATTACCCTCTGTAGTGCCTCGCGGTCGGAGGCCGAGCAGTTGCCATACCAGGCAGTGATGCAACCATGCTCTCCATGGTGCAGCTGTAGAACTTTTTGTCAGTGAAGACACTTGCCAGTTGGTTAGCGCATGCTCGGAGTACACCTCCTTGTAATCTGTCTGACCCTGCGGCCTTGTGAATGTTGACCCGTTTAAAGGTCTTACTCACGTCGGGTATAGGGAGTATGGGTTTTTAAATGTTATGCTCCCTCACCTAGGTCCCCCCAACAGTGGAAAGACGGCTCTGGCAGCTAAGATCTCAGAGGAATCCCAGTTCCCCTTTATAAAGATCTGCTCTCCAGACAAGATGATTGGCCACTCTGAGATCGCTAAGTGCCAGGCCATCAAGAAGGTGAGGAAAGGGATACACACACACACACACACACACACACTGTGTCAGTACCTGTGTCTTCACCACCCTTAACCCTCTTTGTTCCAGATATTTGAAGATGCCTATAAGTCCCAGCTGAGCTGTGTAGTGGTAGATGACATTGAGCGCTTGCTGGGTAAGGTTCTGCTTGCATTGTGGTAACACCATTCTTCTTTTTTAAGTCTCCTTTTAAGTTCAGGGTTATAACAGAGAACAAAATGCTCATAAAGCTAAAACAGCATTGACCAGCTAAAAACACCATTCTCCTTCTGATAACCCTGCCTTGACCAGCTAAAAACACAATTTTCCTTCTGATAACCCTGCCTTGACCAGCTAAAAACACCATTCTCCTTCTGATAACCCTGCCTTGACCGGCTAAAAACACCATTCTCCTTCTGATAACCCTGCCTTGACCGGCTAAAAACACCATTCTCCTTCTGATAACCCTGCCTTGACCGGCTAAAAACACCATTCTCCTTCTGATAACCCTGCCTTGACCGGCTAATAAAGTGCCATATCTACGTTTATGTATCTACAATACTGTGGCAGGTGTCGAGAGCTGTGTCTAGCTTGAAAGTGTATACGG
Source organism: Oncorhynchus nerka (assembly GCF_034236695.1). Taxonomy (NCBI): domain Eukaryota; kingdom Metazoa; phylum Chordata; class Actinopteri; order Salmoniformes; family Salmonidae; genus Oncorhynchus; species Oncorhynchus nerka. Next base: position 1,213,440 of record NC_088411.1, read on the forward strand.
TTGGTGCTGCTCATTTTAAAATGGTCTTTCATTGAAAATGTAATACAATTATAAATGAAATAGCTAGAGCTTCAATACAAGGGGTTATTGCACGGTTTTTGCAGAGGTTAGAGTGCCTACATTGAAGATGGCCAAATAAAGATCTATAAAGTCAAGTTAGTTATTTGACCACATTTGGCATTTAAATGCTGAAAAACTATATTTAAGCGTACTGATAATGATGTATAATACATTATTACATACATACGCAGCCTAAAATAAATACGGGAGCATTTATGAGTGTCCTTGTTCTCAGACTATGTCCCGATTGGCCCTCGTTTCTCAAACCTGGTCCTTCAAGCTCTGCTGGTCCTCCTCAAGAAACCCCCTCCCAAGGTGAGTGCTCTGTGGGCTGCGGCTCTTCTTGAATGCGTGCGTGTGTTGGTTACTCTTTAGCGTTTGACATTTTCTGTGCTCGTGCTCCGGTTGTTATTTTGGCAGTGGCAGAAAGATGGCAGCAGATCATGCCTATGGTCCCAGTCGTTTCCATGCGGAGTGAATCAAAAAGTGTTTCCTAGCTGTGTGATCGTATATATAGCTTTACCACTGTGCGTGTTTGTCTCCTAAATATAGCCGCCAGGCCTCTATGGCATTTTAGGCGGTAGGGCCCAAGTCTAGGCTACGTTTAGCTGTGAATGTGTTTCATGTGTATGAGAGTGTTTGGTCAGGCTGTTTTGTGCTGGGTGTGAATGGGGAGCTGAGCTGTTTCTCCTGGATGTGCGTATGTAAGGGAGTATATGGCAGTATAGATGTGTTTGTGATAATGTATTGGTCTGGGCAGGCTGTTATGCTTGGTGTGAATGCGAGCCGGGGCTGTTTCTCCAGGGTTGTAAAGCTCCAGGCCCAGCGGGGAGCCCGGGCTAGGGAGGCCTGTCTCGAGGTGGGGGGGGGGAGACAACTGAAGAGAATGGGCTCTGTGAGAGAGCCGGGGGGACCTGGCAGCACCGCCGCCTGTGTGGCACCTCATCTACATGCAGGGAAACACCCCCTCAGCATCATGGGGGGGCAGCCGGCCCATAATCCCCCTCTCTCCCTGACTGAGCGACCAGGGCCTCTGGGGAAAGAAACAGGCCACTTCCCTGATTCAGAGTCAACTAGACTAGAGCAACTAGGTAGATGTGGTCCACCTCTGACAGAGACTGAGCAGAAGCTTTATAAAGCTTTATAAATAGGCACAAGGCTAGGAGTTGACCCCACCTTACCCATACACACGTCCCCATACCCTTTCTCTGTATTTTGATGCTGTGAAGCATGCTGTTTGAGGGTTTTATACACTTCCGCACGTCATTTAAAAAATAAATTAAAAGTTTTACAAGATGGTCCTATCTGTCCCTGAGCTAAATATCCATCTCCATCGTGTGTCTCTGCGTCATGCCCCCCCCCCCTCCCCAACACAGGGCCGTAAGCTGCTGATCATCGGCACCACCAGCAGGAAGGACGTGCTGCAGGAGATGGAGATGCTGGACGCCTTCAGTACCACCATCCACATCCCCAACATCTCTAGAGGAGAGCAGCTGGTCGA
>NC_088411.1:1235000-1365000 GCF_034236695.1 Oncorhynchus nerka
CGCTCTGTCTGTCTGTCTCGCGCTCTGTCTGTCTGTCTCGCGCTCTGTCTGTCGTCTGTCTGTCTCGCGCTCTGTCTGTCTGTCTCGCGCTCTGTCTGTCTGTCTCGCGCTCTGTCTGTCTGTCTCGCGCTCTGTCTGTCTGTCTCGCGCTCTGTCTGTCTGTCTCGCGCTCTGTCTGTCTGTCTCGCGCTCTGTCTGTCTGTCTCGCGCTCTGTCTGTCTGTCTCGCGCTCTGTCTGTCTGTCTCGCGCTCTGTCTGTCTGTCTCGCGCTCTGTCTGTCTGTCTCGCGCTCTGTCTGTCTGTCTCGCGCTCTGTCTGTCTGTCTCGCGCTCTGTCTGTCTGTCTCGCGCTCTGTCTGTCTGTCTCGCGCTCTGTCTGTCTGTCTCGCGCTCTGTCTGTCTGTCTCGCGCTCTGTCTGTCTGTCTCGCGCTCTGTCTGTCTGTCTGGCGCTCTGTCTGGCTCTCTGTCTGGCTCTCTGTCTGGCTCTCCTGCTCTCGCTCTCTGTCTGGCTCTCTGTCTGGCTCTCTGTCTGGCTCTCTGTCTGGCTCTCTGTCTGGCTCTCTGTCTGGCTCTCTGTCTGGCTCTCTGTCTGGCTCTCTGTCTGGCTCTCTGTCTGGCTCTCTGTCTGGCTCTCTGTCTCGCTCTCTGTCTCGCTCTCTGTCTCGCTCTCTGTCTCGCTCTCTGTCTCGCTCTCTGTCTCGCTCTCTGTCTCGCTCTCTGTCTCGCTCTCTGTCTGTCTGGCTCGCTCTCTGTCTGTCTGTCTCGCTCTCTCGCTCTGTGAGCTGGTTCTCCCCCTCGGTTAGCCAGACATAAGACCCACTCTCCATGCTGCGACTATGCCAGATGTATCACTCCCTCCTGTCGCCCTACTGTTGATTCACTTCCCTCCAAGCCCGCCCGCTCAAACCTTCTCAGCCAATTACAGACAGCCCTGCAGGCACCTGTGCTGTGCTGGCCCCAGGCCCACTGAGAAACATCTGCAGTCTACTTTTAAACAAGTTGTTGGAAAGGAGGTTATATAGAAAATGTAGGCAAAGATGGGCACATGCCCAAAGAGCGCTAACAAGCGTATGTGTGTGTGTGTGTCTTCCAGATGGATCCTGAATACAGAGTTAGTAAGTTCCTTACCCTGCTGAGAGAACAGGGAGCGTAAGTAGAACACTCTTCTGTTCCGTCCCCTCACACCACCTAGTTCTTGTTTGGGTTCGTTGTTGGTTGACGGATTTAATGAATGCATGTCTCCTTGCTCCCCACAGGTTGGGTTCTATACCCATCTAAGTCCATGGTGGAGCTGCATTGCCCAGCAGTTAGCTGTCTCTCCCAGTAAGTACTTGAACAAAGCGTAGAGCAGGGTTGTGTTAGAGTAGGGTTGGAATCTCTTCCTTCCTGTTCTTCTAACTCCCTCTCACTTCTACCCTCAGTGGCTGAGGAGCGGAAGCCTGGGTGCTGTCCATCCCCTCCCTGTGTAATCTCTGTACCTCGTGTTTCCATGGCAACACCGAATGACCCAGCCTCTTCCTCATCAACATGACCTCTCTGTGTGTGTAAATTTAAGTGAGAATTAAGCACTTGTTCTGTGTACAATTTTTATTTATGATTCAAATGGCACTCTATTCCCTATATAGTGCACTGCTTTTTGACCAGAGCTCTATAGGTCCTGGTCAAAACAAGAGCACTGAATAGGGTGCCATTAGAGACGCATCCAACGTGTTGTGATCTGTGCTGCTAGCACTCTGTGGGATTTTATGTATAAAAAGCAAAAATAAGGTGGTTGTATGTTTATAACTAAGTAGGTATTAGATGAGGAAAGTGTTAGCACAAACATGTATACGATGACCTATTGTGAGTTCGATATTACGCACGTAGATCTCTAATCATTCCAGGAAATGATGGTTCCAAGCCTTTACCCTTAGCTCTGCTCACTTTTTGGTTTTTATTATGTTTTCATTTTTGACTCTCTTTGTTTTATGAATAAATGTCATGGATACTTAATCATGTTACAAAAAATATTGATTAGATAGTAACTGGAAAAACGGATCCATTTTCAGACCAAGACTATTTTAGAAGGGAACCCCCCCCCAACCACGGCTGATATTCCTGTTGAAATAGTTTCTGTATCATGCTGTTCTCTATGAATGACCTCTGTTGTGCCTTTGCCTGCTGGTGGATGGCCGTGCTGTTTCTCTGTGGACGAGGCGAGGGAGTGATAAGTGGTGGTATACTAGGTTTAAAGCATATCGTTGTTACTCTCTGCCGTTACTGGTGGTCCTCTCTCAGTGTTTCTGCGGTGTTGTGAGCTGTCGTTCAGCCTGTGTAGCTAACAGAAATAACATCCTATGCCAGAAAGTGTCTGCCTTATAGAACAGGAGAGATGTGATTCTTTTTCAGGATGGCACTACCCTCTTTTGACTATGAACCCATGTGCCTTATCTCTACCTCCTAGTCCTGATACGTCAGAGTCTCTGTACACTGTTCTGTATAAAGGCTATATGCCCGACATTATAGCTCGCCTCCCCGTCCCCAATCCGTGTGCATGCCTAACACACTGCCATTTATTTACAGAAGTACAGTATGCAGGTTTGTTTCAGATAAACACAAGTGTAAATGTATGGATATATCAACCAGATGTATACATTATTTGCAGTGACCAGTGTGCTTTTTTTTCTCTAAATCTATTTGTAATGAAATCTTGAACGCTGTAAAACTTATGACAAGTTGCAATTGTATTATCGCAATAAAATTGGACACATTAACATTTCGTACAGTACTTTTCTAAGTGTATGTGTGTGTGTGTATTATTGATTGATGCAGATGCACGTGTCATTTACCTATAGATTTTATCAGGGAGAAATGGACTTGATTGAGACAAATTGCAGACGTTTCACAGAGTTCTAGAGCAGATTGAGACATTATTTTGAGTTAGTGAGGATCGGACTATTTATTAAGCATGGATAACTGTCTATCACAGTTTGGAACACCATCGCAGCTTGCCATTTAAAAACGAGTTCAAAAGTGTTATGTGCAATGATTATATACATGATTTGGTAAGGAAATGTAGAGGATTCGATGCTTATTGACTGAAATGATTAGAAAAGTACCTCTGGCTAAGAAGCAAAAGCATGAGACAGTAATTTGTTCTTCAAATATATAATCTTAGTTCAGATATATACACGTTGTATAATAAATAATATTTATAAAAACATAACATTTTCAGATTATAAAATAAAAAGGGAATTATTAACTTTAAAACCTTTGTACAAAACTTTGGATATAGCGGGCAGGAAAGGAAGGAACGACAAAGTGCCCTGGTAGGGAGGGCTTTTTAGAGGGTGACGCAGTTGCTAAACTGCCGTATGTCACAGAGAGGAGCCTATACTACCTGGGGTAAATTGTATTTTTTGTTAAATATAATGAATAGGAAGCACGTAGGACTGTCAGAACATGTGTGGAAACCTCTCAGTTTATCCCACGTGCCTGCCATCCCTAACCCTTACACCCCTGTCACTGGCAGTCAGCACATCAGCTGTATCCCAATAGGCTTACATAACCTTCTTACCCTCGTCTCCTCCATTTGTCTCCCACAGACACGTCGTCTCTGAACAAGTTTCCAACATATTGCTTCTATTGTCAAGACGTTTCACATCACTGGCAATTAAGGGAAGGAGATGAGGAAAGGGGGCTATTGATGACTTGACACTTTCTGCTTTCTCCACTTGTCATCACCTTTCACTGGTGAGCAGGGTTTCGCTTAGAACAAGGACCTCACAGCACTATGAGGAACCTAATGAAATGGACCGTCCGAGTGTTCGATACAATTATAATCTCATTGTCGTAGTATGACCCGCTATTAGTGTAATTATTCATTAGCATTGGGCCTATTGCAAGTGCAAAATGACCTGGTGATCCATGAATTCAATGAAGTACGACCTCTTAAACCTGAACCCTGTATCTGTTGTTTGTCGTGAACGTTTTCTTCTCTATGACATATCGTTATAATTTCCTCAGACTGTAAAGGGAAATTCCAGAAAAGTGTATCTGATCTTGAGATCAACAAGAAGAATGCATTTGCTCTCATAAATAACAATTGCTAAAGTTTCACCACCTCCAGACAGTTGGTGTACAGCTGAATAGTGCAGACATGTGCAGAAATGTCCATGAGTAGAAACAAGCATGTTTGGTTCGTGCACATGTCCCTTCCTGCATACCACCTCCAGTCCCGGCCCATTGCTAATATTTCAGAAATGTGGGGCTATAAAATCACGCTCTAGCACATCTTCCAGGCGTCTCAGCTAGGTGACTGCTGCAGTACAGTACCAGTACAGGGGTTGAGAAAGTGGAGATTTCATCCGCTCAGTAGCTTAGTTTAGAAGGGCAGGGTCCAGTAACAGCCCGCTCAGTAGTTAAAAGTGGTAGGTTCCTGGGCTGCCGCCGTGTGTTCAGTACGCTTTGGATTGACGAGTGACGTTGGGGAACTGCTTTCGTTCACAATAGTCCACCAGCCAGGTGATTGACTGGTGAAATCAGGTGTTCGTTAAAAAGGATGTCCATTCGATAGCAATACATTAAGAAGGGGTCATGGCCCAATGCTGCAGGAATGTGAACTGGTCAAACTGACTGAGCTTGTTCCAATGGAAATGGGCTGTCCCATATGGAGGATGCAGGGCTTGGAAGAAGGATATGAGTGACATTTTTATCACAAGGGTCCAGAAGTATGGAGTTCCAGTACAGAAATGCCACTCCCCATTGGTGTCTGTCTGTACTTAAGTCTGTATGCATGCGATGACTGCAGTGTGTCTGCGATGGCCGCATCATTCTGTCCGAGCGAGCGCACAAGGCTCTCACTTGCACGTGTGCACGTCGTAGACGCGCACACACTCCTGGCAGCTGACGTAGCAGCACCAGTGGAAGATGCAGTGGCACTTCTCCTTGCGCTTCTCAGTCCGAGTGTTGTGGCCCCTGCCGCAGCAGAGCAGGTCGCAGCCCTCGATGCCGTGCGAGGACACATTGCAGGCGCGGTCGCGCGTGCCGAATGAGCCCGTCTCCGGGTTGGGCTCGCAGAAGTTGGGCGAGCCCTCGTAGTAGACCAGGTCGCGCTCCGTGGGGTGCTTGAAGAAGGCGTACTTGGCGCGCAGCGTCTCCACCCAGCCGCGCGACTCGCGGTGCTTCTCCACCACCATCTCCGAGGCGCTGTCGTACTTGTCCTTCAGGTAGTCGCCCAGCATGCGGAAGTCGGGCTGCGCCCACCAGCATGTTTTCACCTCGCAGCTGCCCGACAGGCCATGGCATTTGCAGCGCAGGTGCATGTGGTCCAGGATGGTCTGAGAGAAAAAGAGAGATGAATTCACCACAGTGTACAAGTAAATGTGATTGGTAGCTTGTCAATATAACACATTCTGTCTGATGGTGATTTGTTTAGTCTGGGTTTCAGTTTGTTTAGTCTAGGGGCATGTTTGTTTTGTCTATCGCCCTTATTGTTTAGTCTTTCACCAGACAGCCCATTTTTGAACAACTATTCTTATCAATAACCTGAGTGACTACTGAGTACCGACCTGTAGGTTGAGAACAACATGCTACCTGGCTCGGTCTACAGCTGTGGTTCAGGCAGCTGTGTAACAGAGGCAGGCATTTGTAGCGTGCAGCCGCTAATTCATTCTGAAGTAACTGCATTTACATGAGCAAAGCTCTCTTCACCTTTGTTTAGATTTGTTTTGCTTTAATTCCCCAACTATATTTAGCTGCAGAATTCCCCCAGCTGCGGCGGAAGGCAGGTGTGTGTGGCACCTTTGGGCGAGAGGGGAGTGGGGGCGGTGAGGGGTGGAAAGGTTCTTAGTTCTGACATCATGTCCTGGGCTTGTCAGGCCCCTGGCATCTCCCAGGGGACCCGAGGTAAACAACGGAGCGTGAGAGGGCCAGGTGGGGCGGCTGGGATCAGGGTTGAGAGAGAGAAAGGGGTCCTGACTGGGCTGCCTGCCGTTTTGCAGCTCCTGTGGTCTCCCTGCTCCTGTCTAGTCAGATCAAAGGACTGCCTTGTTGCCGTTGTGGTCTCTCCAATTACCCCTCAGCATGTTGGTGAGGAGTAGCTCACCAGATATTGCACTGAGCAATGACAGCAGCGAGTGATGGTTTAAGTCCGAGCTGATTCCCTTCTCTTCCCCCTCACACTAACTCTGGTTATTTGTCTCTCAGGGAATTTCGGTTAGGAAAGCCAGGGCCATTTAAAAAAAATTTTTTTTACATCAGATAATTACCCAATCATTCAAGTTGAAGTGCTACTTTTCAGGCAGGAACTCGCAGAAATGTGGACTGAACTTAAGTCAAATACCAAAATCCTTCCTGTCATAGAATTAGTAATCTGGTACTGTAATGTTTACTGTGGATAATTCCATCTGATTGCCAAACAAGCAGATCTTTGTTCATTGTATCTTTGCTACTGTGCTTTTTTTTATTTTATCTTTCTTTAGTTACAGGCCTGGGTGTGTTCAGGGTGTGTCCTGTATCATTGTCTACTGATATATGTGTACGGAATATACTTAAGTTTATACACTGCATCCCGCTTGGCTGTGCAGTAAACTGTGGTACAAATGTGTATTTACATTACGTGCATGTCTTTGTGTTACCAACAGTTGTATACTTAACTGTATAGCGTGTACTACCAATATATCCATGCTAGCTGTGCAGTAACAGTAAATCCTCAGTGTAGGTCTATTTACCGTGCGTCCTGCTTCGTTGTTGTGCCGATTCATAGCCGAGCGCGCGTCGGGGCGGTTCTCTCTGGCATCGGCAAACTCTCTGGACACCAGCACCCCGAACTCGGCGTCCTCGCTGCAGCCGCCCCACTTCCAGCCCTCCCCCGGGGGACCCTTGTGGTGGGAGTCACAGCCACACATGGTGGACGTGCCCTCGGCGCAGGACCGAGTCACAGCAAACGCCACCCCCGCTGAGGCGACGGCGTGGACGAACGCCGACTCTCTGGTCGCTAGAGAGAAAAAGACAAGAGTATATTAAAGGAATCAATCTTTAATCTTCTTAACGCAGCAAGTTTCACTGCTGCCAACTTCAATACGGCAGGGTCAATGAAAAGGATACTGCAAGAATTTTAAAAAGATTCTGAGACATGTACGTGAGAGGAGTTAAACTCTGATCACTACCTATGATTTTTGGAACACGTCGTAGCGATGGCCACAGTAGACAGTGTCCCCTGGCTGTGACATCAACCTATTGTGGCTGGTGTCAGTCGGGCCTAATGTTCAGTGAGATCTCGGTGACCTCCTGTCATCCCCGAGGTGTGCTGTTTTGCATCTGGATAGTGTTTCAGGAATGTTGTCCCTCTCCCCCCCCCCCCCTCCGTCAGAGCCCACAGGGCCTCTGGGTAGAAACTGAGCAGGCCATCTGCTCTGCTCTGCTGCCGTGTTCGTGCTGAGAGATGGAGTTACGCCTCCTTTGAGCGCAACCGCTTATTATGTAACCAGACACCATTGTTTCGCAATCACAGCACACTTACTGTGGGCTCATCCATTTCTCTGCTGCACCACCTCAGACTGCACACACACACACAGGCAGGGACACACACACGAACACACACACGCAGGCAGGCAGGCAGGCACGCACACACACACACACAGGCAGGGACGAACACACACACACACAAACCCGGAGGGTAAGGGGAGGGCCTTCTCCCTGCAATGGATTCACTGTTAAATCTAGGGAGGCTGACTGTAGTTAGTAGTGTTCTCTACTACACACCTGCAGGGACGTTAGTTACTCTACAGTGTAAGCAGATCTACAAGTCTTTGTAGTGCTGATTTGCATTAAGCAGAGAGAATCATCATTGAAAAAGGTGTAGTCTGGGTTGCCAGGGGACATTTCATGTGTTCATAAAGTGAATTAGAGTTCACAACCTTTCATGAGGTTAACCTTTTTTATTTGAGCATATTAAGTTACACATCCTTTGTTTGAATGAAACCTTCATGTGAACGGCTGAATAGGGTCATAAGTTCATAATAGGGTGAGAGGTCATATGGCTGCTCTGATGGGAAATCCGGTGAAGTGGAAACGTATTAAAAGTCACTAGATTACCACAAAACATCACCTCTTATCTACATGAAAGCATGTCGCACACTATCTAATCAGTTAATACATCTTCTAAACGTATAGTCACTAAACCATGACTAAAGAAATTGTCTCAAGTGTCCACAATCTACATTTTTTCCCCCAGTGTGCTTCATTCTAAGTGAACAGCTATAAAGCAACATTTTTGTGCTAAAACCTGTGAATGTTTGTTTGATTGGATCACATACACCTCTGGTTGGGAGGCGACCGGGAGTCCCAGCTACCCTGGCAAGCCCTGCTGGGCTCTCCACAACAGGGGCCTGTGAGCTGTGGGCCCCTGGAGCTCTGGTTGTCAGCCAAGGCTAGCGCTGCTCCTGCTACCTGCTGGGCCCATCAATCCGCCTTTGTTTCCCTTGTGTCACACTGTATTACCCACACAAAGGGCCCAGCGACTCGCGCCCCCACAACTCCGCTCTGCCCAGAGCTGGCATTCCCTTAACCCCCCCCCCCCCCAACACCCTCCCTCTGCCACCACCCTGAAACACCATCCTCCAATACCACCACCACCTCCACTCCCCATTTCCCCCATAGTAGTTAAGGTGGTGGTGGACTGGTATAACCACCCTGGTCTGGGGCCCCTTCCATCCTCGCCAACCCCTTGCCCGTCACTCCGACTCAGGCTGCCCCCCTCCCTCGCCAGCACCCCCTGCCTTCCTTCCACTTCACCCCAACGTGCCGGCCCGGGGTAGGTTGGGAGATTCCCTTTCAGCCTGTTTTCATGACAGAGTCAAAAGGGCGTGTGAATGGAGCGTCCGTGGGAGCCGGGCTGTGTGAGGCGCGCACTGGTCTTCATGCACAGTAGGGGTTGAGCTGAGCCCCCCAGCCCTTTTATATTGCCTGTAATCTCATTTGGCCTCCCCTCTCCCTTTTTATTTATTTTATTGAGGAGAGCGAGGGAGGTTCACACTACCCATTCCTGCCCAGATCCCTTCCCCTCTGACACACAGGCTAATTCATTTCCAATCAGCAGCCTCACTCCACAACACAAAAACCCATCTTCATCATTAGGGATTTCAAGGCGTACTCCGAGCACCCCCGGGTTCTGTTTTTGTGCGTTCTGTGTTTTTGCATCAGATTGTTTAAAGCAACCAGTCAGTGTCAAAACCGTCGGTGCTTAGTATTTAGTGTGAAAAGCCTGATAGATGATCTCTAGTGTGTCAACTGTAACAACTGCGTATCAAATTGAATTGTGTGAGCTAATCTTGGGCGATTCACAACACCGACTAACCTTCTTTCACTGTCTAAAAACATCAGCGAGGTTGGGAAACCCGGGAAGAAGACACACAAACTCAAAAGACGCGATGTTGAAGGTAGAGCGGTGGATGGACGTTGAATCGTCTGTCCCTCCTTGTATCGGCGCTCATTTCTCACTGCAGTAAGGAAAGGTGTATAGATGGTACTGTTATTACCCTGCGAGTCATTTGTCAGCCGGAGCACAGGGGACAGGCAGTGCTCATCTGCAGAGTAGCGGGTTCTTCTATTCCTATGTCAGCTTGCTGTACTTTCCTCACACTTGTTCACACTTTTTCTCACTGACATGTCCTTTAATGTTTGTATCACTGCCATGAGAAAAAGTAGAACCGGCAAACCCCCTAGAACCTGCAAACCTCCTAGAACCTGCAAACCCCTGCTGAGGTCAGATTATCTCATTTTTTTACAGAGTAGTCCAATCTCATTCTTGTTGTACATCAATTTGTTTTTTTTGTATGTTTTATATGATACTTGGCTGTCATTCATATATCCCCCCCCAAAAATATAGAAATTATATCCCTCATATAAATACCTCATTAGTAGTATTCGGCCATTGGGGAGAGGAGTATATTTGTATTCTTTAGACAAACAGTCCTGTTAGAGTAAGAAGCCTACCCTTGTCCAGCACAGGGCCGAAGATGGCTAGGTTGTCCTTGATGGTGGTACAGTTCCAACGCCGGCCCCTGAACTGGTGCTGGCACTCCTGGATGCCCAGCTTCACGCCCTCGGCCACGCTGGGCATGATCTCGATGTAGTTGCGACAGAAGCGCAGCTGCTTGGGCACCAGGCCAGGGATGGAACCGCACAGAATGGGTTGGGAGCCCAGAGACGAGTACTGCTGCCCCAGGGCTAGGGACCTGCAACACACAGAGAGAGAGGGGGGGGAGTATGTCACGTACCATCCCAACCAGACATAGTATCACTACCTAGCGCCTACGCTCCACAGTCTCTCCATACAGCTTTCTAAGGAGAAGCTATCTATAGGATCTGCTGCCATTGAGTAAAATAGAGTGCCCTCTCTGAACTCACTGCCTCAATGAGAGGGAGGGTTATACAGTATATGCCAGGGGAGGCCCTCCACAGAGGCAGATTGTCCCAAAAAGAGGATTGCCTCTCAATATACAAATGTAGCTTTTTTGTCCCAGTGGTTTAAAATATTCTGTGCTCATAGTTGGATTTGCAGCCGGTGGCGTTGATTTTAGTTTTTCTGTGGGGAATGGTTTGACTTGGTGAGTGTTATTGACTTTATGAGCGCCCCCCCCCCCCAGCAACAGAAGCTAATAGCCCCACTTCAGGGAAGGGATATGACCTATTCGTATTGACTTTTCAAAGTGCTCCCTCTTGTTAGCCTCCAGAGACCCTGATGATTCAAAAGATAACACACACACGAACCTGTCTGTTTGTTTCTCCTCTGGGGAAGGCCCCATCATAAGACACAAACACACCAGTGGCTCATTTCTTTGTTATTCGTTTGATGATATGTGATCTGTGTCTGTGTGATTTAAGATTGACTGGGTGTTTGTGTGCAGTTCAGTGTGTGGTAATGGACATAAGACATTCCTAAAACTCCCGGTGCCTCACTTTGGGCTGGCATATAAACTCAGCCAAAAAGAAACGTCCCTTTTTCAGGACCCTGTCTGTAAAATTCCAAATAACTTCACAGATCTTCATTGCAAAGGGTTTAAACAGTGTTCGCCATGCTTGTTCAATGAACCATAAACAATTAATGAACATGCACCTGTGAAACGGTCGTTAAGACACTAACAGCTTACAGAGGGTAGGCAATTAAGGTCACAGTTATGAAAACTTAGGACACTAAAGAGGCCTTTCTACTGACTCTGGAAATCACCAAAAGAAAGATGCCCAGGGTCCCTGCTCATCTGCGTGAACATGCCTTAGGCATGCTGCAAGGAGGCATGAGGACTGCAGATGTGGCCAGGGCAATAAATTGCCATTTCTGTACTGTGAGACGCCTAAGACAGCGCTACAGGGAGACAGGACAGACAGCTGATCGTCCTCTCAGTGGCAGACCACGTGTAACAACACCTGCACAGGATCGGTACATCCGAACATCACACCTGCGGGACAGGTACAGGATGGCAACAACAAATGCCAAAGTTACACCAGGAACGCACAATCCCTCCATCAGTGCTCAGATTGTCTGCAATAGGCTGAGAGAGGCTGGTCTGAGGGCTTGTAGGCCTGTTGTAAGGCAGGTCCTCACCAGACATCACTGGCAACAACGTCACCTATGGGCACAAACCCTCTGTCGCTGGACCAGACAGGACTGGCAAAAAGTGCTCTTCACTGATGAGTCGCGGTTTTGTCTCACCAGGGGTGATGGTCAGATTCGTGTTTATTGTCGAAGGAATGAGCGTTACACCGAGGCCTGTACTCTGGAGCGGGATCGATTTGAAGGTGGAGGGTCCGTCATGATCTGGGGCGGTGTGTCACAGCATCATCAGACTGAGCTTGTTGTCATTGCAGGCAATCTCAACGCTATGCGTTACAGGGAAGACATCCTCCTCCCTCATGTGGTACTCTTCCTGCAGGCTCATCCTAACATGACCCTCCAGCATGACAATACCACCAGCCATACTGCTCGTTCTTTGAGTGATTTCCTGAAAGACAGGAATGTCAGTGTTCTGCCAAGGCCAGCGAAGAGTCCGGATCTCAATCCCATTGAGCACGTCTGGGACCTGTTGGATTGGAGGGTGAGGGCTAGGGCCATTCCCCCCAGAAATGTCCGGGAACTTGCAGGTGCCTTGATGGGGTAACATCTCACAGGAAGAACTGGCAAATCTGGTGCAGTCCGTGAGGAGGAGATGCACTGCAGTACTTAATTGGTATTTTTTTAAATCACTTATGATCTTGATACTGATTCCCTGACCTGTCAATGTTTTTAATTTGCTGTTTTTGATTTTGTTATACTCTTGTGAATTCTATGTTTTTTACTAGATTACTTGTAGTTTTTCATGTTGTTTGTCTGTAATTTTTGTAATGACTTGGTGCTGCCTATCTTGGCCAGGATGCTCTTGAAAAATAGATTTTTATTCTCAATGAGCCCTTCCTGGTTAAATAAAGGTTTAATAATATTTTTTTTTAATACAGCTGGTGGCCACGCCAGATACTGACTGTTACTATTGATTTTGGACCCCCCCTTTGTTTTCGGCGACATATCGTTCCATTTCTGTTGGTCACATGTCTGTGAAACTTGTTCAGTTTATGTCTCAGTTGTTGAATCTTGTTATGTTCATACAAATATTTACACAAGTTAAGTTTGCTGAAAATAAACGCAGTTGACAGTGAGGACATTTCTTTTTTTGCTGAGTTTAGATGTGCCTAAACATGGATTAATCACCACAACGAGACAGCCCAGATCAGCCAGGGATGCCAGAAACCATTATAGTTTCATTGAAGTAATTAATTTTCTCCTAAGATAAGGGGGGGGGGTGATGTTTGCTATGTCCATGTTTTAACATGCTTACTAATGATGGCAAGCTCAAACAAAACTGCACGGCGTCTTCCAGAAGTTGTTATGTTTGCCATAAAGTAGTTATGGGATTATGTAGTTTTATTGTTTATTTATTCAAAGTGTATGCAGCTTTCATAAACACACAAACATGCCCTTTACCTACCTACAGATATAGGACCTGTTGAGGTTTTTCCTGCACACCAGGAAATGCAAACTTGTAGTGTATTCAAGGTTGAGAAAATACTAATGAAAAATGTACCAACCCCTACAAAAAATTTCCATTAATTATAATCCACATAATAATTCACATTTCTTGTAGTCTAAGGCACTGCATCGCAGTGCATCACTACAGACCCAGGTTCGATCCAGGGCTGTATCTCAACTGGCCGTGATGGGGAGTCCCATAGGGCGGCGGACAATTGGCCCAGCGTTGTCCTGGTTAGGTGGTTAAGGGAGGGTTTGGCCGGGGTGCTTTACTTGGCTCATCGAGCGCTAGTGACTCCTTGTGGCGGGCCGGGTGCCTGCAGGCTGACCTCGGTCATCAGTTGAACAGTGTTTCCTGGTGTTAAGAAGTGCGGTTTGGTGGGTTTTGGAAGACGCATGACTCGACCTTCGCCTCCCAAGCCCGTTGGGGAGTTGCAGAGAAAATTGGGGAGAAAAGGTCAGAACAAATAAAAAAAATGTTTTATAATAATAATAATTCACATTTCCTGTTGCTGCAGGATTATTTTCCCGCTGTACCAAACTGGCTCAAATTAAGATCCTACATCTATCTGTATGCGATGTGGCGCAATCCCCCTTGCACCACATCTGCATTGCTGTAGATTTTAAAGTGATGCTCCAGAGTTTCAGGCAGATATTTTACAAATTCCAATACAATATGTTACGAATTTGTAAGTGCTTAAGATCCCAAACTGCATCTTTACATACTGTAAGCTAATTCAGAGACAGAACATTCACGATCCTTATCTGTTTTATGACATTGCTAAACTGTACTGCTTTTTTTATCAGCATACATAGACATTTTTGAGTTTGATACAGCTGGAACACAGCCTTGGATATTATGTGTGTAGTTCCCTGGCCCATTTGAAGTACAACTGTGACTGTGTGTTTGAGTGTAAGATGAGAGCTAGCTAATGCGTGTGTGTGTGTGTGTGTGTGTGTGTGTGTGTGTGTGTGTGTGTGAGAGAGAGAGATAAAGAGAAAGTGTACTGTCAGTGCTGTAAGACAGAGAATCCAGGGGCCCCAGACAGGGCCAGCGACACCACACTACACGGCAGCAGGATCAGCGAGAGAGGCCTTGCCAATGTAACTGCAGACACTCTGACACTCTGCCGAGCCTGGGATGTCTGAGTGCCGCTGGAGGCCTTGAGACAGGGAGAGAGAAAGAGGTAGGCAGAGAGAGAGAGGGAGAGGATCATGGGGGAACAATCGCTGCTGATCAGATCTGAGTGCCACTCGGGATGACCTCAGGCCCCCCGCGGGGCGCAACCCTATCACGACAGCCTCTGACTCTGACAGATTAGTGCACCGCTGCACCCCAACCCACCCTGACACAAAAGCCATTGAAGTGAGGGGGGGGATCCCCCCTCAGAAAAGTTCACAGCTCATGTGCGCTTTGCCCCCCCCCCTCCCTCCTGCCACACACTTTTGTTTTTTGATCTCCTTTGGAGTGCAGGTGAGCATTGTTACAGCAGGCTCCCATGTATCACTGCTTGCCAATGGGGCTTACCCACTGAGACAGCAGGCTGAATGGCTTGGCTATTAATGCAGCTGAGCTGAAGGAACATGTGAGGCCGTCAACAGCCATCAATGCCTGGTCTGCCACATGTGGTACTAACTGACCTATAATGTTCAGAAAGCTCATGCAATTTCTGGACTTAATAAAGATGTGAGGCAAGACTGGTGACGATATCAAGGTCCATTATAGTAAGCAGTCCTATCTCAAAATACAAAAATATGCCAGCCAGGTAAAGCTACAGTAATTTCGCCTGCATTCACCCAGGTTTCAGACCGCTAATTCATTTCAATGCTTGGGGTTGTTCTTTTAAACCACACCTGAAATATGTGTTCGTATTCACAAATACCTATCCCAATGAGATCAACTGAATAGTTCCCTAACATTTCATGTTCCCTTGCACGAAAACTGACTTCTGACTGATTTGCTGGTCATTTGGGAGTAATCGTTATTCATCTATCCATTTTTTTTCTTCTGTTATCCATTAATTTAAGGTCGTATTTACTCGGGCGGCGAGCAAAAAACGTATGAACTCATCTGCCAATCCCAGAAATCCCACTGAATTCAAGTGTTGCTGACTTCACTCTGTCTGGAGTGACTGAGTGACTAAGTAGCGTAATTACACAGTCTGCTAGCTGTGCTACTGCCCATCAATCACCCAGTCTGCCATGGGGCGGACCTGAGTGGACGCCCTGGCCCTGCATGGAGTTGCCTGCAGTGTTGGAGCCGATCCCTGGCAAGGCAATAGCCAATCGGCTCACCTCCCCTCTCCCTGGTGTGTTTGCTGCAGTGGTGACGCACCAGTTTCGGAGGCAACGTGTGGATGTCTTGATGAAGTCAATTACTTAACCACACGGGGCTTACTTGTGGACATAGCGTGTTTAGACTACATGCTGAGGCTCTGCGTGTCGATTTTATTTTGTTTATAAAGGATGCGCCTCACTTTGTCTGTGACGGTTTGAGATGAAAGCAAGGGGTGTCTTTGGCTAGGTGCTAATGAGAGTCTTAGACCTGAGGGGAAGTCTGTGGGTGCCAGGTGTATCGCGCGCACACAGAGCGTTGTGCGTATATCACGCAGAGCCTGCCTGCTTCGCCTGGCTTATTGGAAGCCAGGAACAACGTGTCTGAACCCAGTGGGAGAGGAGCACGAGGCAGAATGCCGGGGGAATCCGCTGTAGGGGAGTAGACAGAGGAGCAGAAACTGTGGGCCTTGGCAGGTGCATGCCTAGGCAGGTCTATGACTGTGGGGCCTCCTCTGGCCTCGGGGGGTTTAGTGCTGCTGGTTGGGGGGTTTCTCAGTATCAAAACCAACCTGACGTGAGCACATGGGCCACTGTAAACCACAGACACAAAGACGAGGAAACAAAGAGATTCCACCACACACTGCAGAACATTTGAAATCTATGAAGGATATTTTCACAGGGGCAAAGCCTCTGGGAAGGTTGCGATTCTGCTCCATATGTCTTCTATGAAGGTTTGCTCCACCACTCCCGTTGCGGCTGAATAACCTTTGATTCAATCACTATGTGTGGCTGGAATGTTTTGCAGCCATTTCTGTTGGAGGTCTACACCACAGGGGGTCAACATGTTGTACTTGTCTAAGAGCAGACAGATGAACTTTCTCTTTGTGACAGGTACTCCATGTCCAGAGGCACAGAAAACACTGCGCCCCTTCTGAACTAGCTAATGCATGACATCTGACCTCACTGCCGTGGGCTTGGTGGCCTCTAAGAGTGGGTTTGAAGTTTGTGACCAGCTAGAACTCCTATCCTATCGTCACTTTGACCTCCCAATCACGCATTCGGCTCACCACCAGTCAAGGATAATCACGTAACATGTGTAGCCCTTCTCATCTCCAATAGTATGAGACCAATGTCAACTGTAACATGTGCCACATCATTCAGTGGTATTAGGCCTATAGGCTGACTGTATAGAGAGTAGGCATAATCCTGACAATGATGTCATTATGATAATGCTATTATATACCATGTCAACACCTTTCTTCTCTCAATATGCCCATTCTCTTTCATTTAAAGTTAGCCATGTGATAGCCTGCCTAGTTATCTAAATTCACCAATATTGCTAGTTCGTCACCCATCCACCCCTACTACCACACTACGTCCATCCAATACAAGAACAGGACACTGATAGGCGGGCCTACTATGTCATTTGGTGTTTTAAATGGCTTCAGTCGTTATATTAGTAGCCTAGACACATTTCAACTAAGCCTATTTAGGATTTCCAAGAAAGCTTTTAGGTTTTTGTTAATAACGTCATAGCTCAACTCACTGTTTCGTTGGAGCCCTCCCCATGAGGAACACTTCAGATACTAGACTTGTGGTTGCTTGGTCCATTATTGCTTACTTTACTTGTTGATGTAAATAGCCTGCCCTAACACATTTTTCACTCTGTAGGAAATGTCAATCAACGAGTTAACATAACGGTCATCGACATGGCGCCACATTTAGGTTAGGATGAACGTGACAGGTTAGGGTGAACCTGACAGGTTAGGATGAACCTGACAGGTTAGGATGAACGTGACAGGTTAGGATGAACCTGATAGGTTAGGATGAACCTGACAGGTTAGGATGAACGTGACAGGTTAGGATGAACGTGACAGGTTAGGATGAACGTGACAGGTTAGGGTGAACGTGACAGGTTAGGATGAACGTGACAGGTTAGGGTGAACGTGACAGGTTAGGATGAACCTGACAGGTTAGGATGAACCTGACAGGTTAGGATCATTCGATTAAGGCTAGGAAAAGGGTTAGCTCAAATGCAAAAATGATCCCCGACGCAAATCGAAAATATCTAGCTACAACCAGGCCTTCCCTGAGAACAGTCTTCGTTTCCACTAATGGCAATGGATTCTGCTTAATTTAGGCAGCATTTGTAAGCTAGCGGTTTACCAAACCGATATAGTATTAAATAGAACCGCCACTAGCGTATGTGATATTTGAAAAACAAACCAAGAGCAAACCGACACACGCTATCCAGACAGGACAGTACCGTACCCGAACCCTTATCTAACCGTAACCATTTTAAATGTCAACTTCAAGTGGGTAGAGAAGTCCCATGGATCCTGGATAGTACAGACCCTACCAAACCGGACTGATGGACTGCACGCTATAACAGGGAAACTGAGGCTGAGGCAGGAGCATGCTGTCCATTTCCTCCCGTGCTTTTGTTACGGCTTGTAACCTTTCCCCTCACATTTGGCCAACAAGAAAACACACCACAAACACAAATTGTAACCTTTCACCTTGCGAAGTTATCATGTAAGCATGCAAGCAAGCAGTGTTACAGTGTTGGGGTCGATTCAGTTTTCAATTATTAGATCGACAATGAATTTAAGCTACTGCTCTCTGGCAAGGATAGGCCATTTGGCTCGAGGCTCTGCTAGGGGTTTTAAAATGTTTCTTACCCAGGGACCCCTGCCCAGGTAAACCTGAGACCAGGGACCCCGATCATATGTTCGCAACAACAAAAAAGTCACATCTTATCATCAGGCGAATGATACTAGTAAGTAGGCATAGAAGTCATCTGCATTGGTAGACAGTTTAATTATTTTAACTTCACAGTTCATTGGACGAGGAAATGTCAACTCTAAACACAGTCTATTAAGCTAGAAAGGTATCACGGAGGCATAGAGAGCATGTTTCTGTTGTAGGCCTTTTAGCAAGTTTTCTGCAATTCTACACTTTTGTCCATTGAGCTGAGAGATAAATTTGAGAAAAACCTTTTTGATGCACATTTCAAGCAATTCTACACACTTTGGCATGGAGCTAAGAGATCGTTTTGAAGTTCTCATTTCCTGCAATTCTATGCATTTTGCTTTTGCTTAATGCTGTGTTCCTCTGCTCAAACGTTATAACAAACTCAATGGGCATGTACCCTGAATGTCTGTTTTTTTTGTATTTATCTTCCTGACTTTCTGTCTTTTATTTGATTGTTAGTAATTAAAGATGGTTATTCAAAAATATTTATAGTTCAGCATCTTTTCTGCATGTTTTTCCATCCTGAAAATGATCACAAGAATTATCTATACAGAACAACCAATGACTGTAATGACCTCCATATTAAATTAATAGTTCGAGATTTTGGCAATGAAGCCCTTTATCCACTTCTCCAGTGTCGGATGAACAAGAACAGCTAGCATGCTAACTGTTCCTGTAGACTTCCAGTCATTGCGCTAACACTGGTTTGCATTGCCGTGTGAAAATAGCTCTAACTTCCTTCATACCGGACGCAGAGACATAAAAATGGTATCCATGATGGTATTCTGTTGCAGCTAGTGATAGTCTTAAAATAATCATTTTTCACATAAAAAATCCCCACAAAATGTTTTTTTTAAATAAACAAATACGGACCCCGTGCAGTACCTCCAGACCCCTGTTTGAAAAGCCCTGGGCTAGGCTACTCACACACATGACGCTACACACATGCAACAATAAAGACTTTTAATGAAGAGCAGAAACTGTAGGCCCTACAAAACTGACAACCTCACCTTAGCTTGAGTAAGGGGCAGGCAGCAAACAATATTGTCAGGAGGGGTAGCCTATTACTGTCTTCTGAGATGACTGTGAGTATATTTAAAGTTGACATTTTTGTCGCAATCTTGCGCGTCTGCTAAATGACTTAAATGTAATGTAAATGTGTTATGGAAAATGCTATGTTTTCCTAGGAGGAGAGACAGAGCAAGAAAGAGGGAGAGGAATTAGAGAGAACCAGCCTGTCACAATCCATCCTCAGGCACTGTTCATAGCTCCATGGAAAGTAGGGTGCGTGTGCGTGCCCATGTGTGTGCGTGCGTGCGCGTGTGGACGAGAGAAGCAGGAGGGGGGGGGGGGGGGGGTTTGCTCTGTTGCTACTTGTACTCAAAAGTCTCACTATCATGCCATGCATTTAAGTGCACACATGGCAAGATACCCTGTCTTAGTTATTGTACAGTTTTTTCTGCATAGAAGAGTAGGGGAGAGTGGGTTAGGTTAAGGGTTAGTTGAGCCACCCCTTGTTTCTAGGAAACAATACACAAAATTAATCAGGTGACCAAATATTTAAGAAGAGCCTGTTAGGAACTAACAACATGGAAAAAGTGGTATATAAAGCTGGGTCCAAAAAAACGTATTTTCACAAAGTCAAATAAATGTATTGTGTTATAGTATTCATGATACTTGTATCTAAATCAAGGTAGATAGTTGTAAGATTGTTTTATTCATCAGTTGGGGTCTCTGTACACTACAATATGAGATCCTAAGCCTAGCATGAAAGTGCATCCTTGTATCTGTGTGGGGTAATATAGTCAAAATGTTTGCTTTGGGGTTAGTTGAGCCAATGGCCACCATACTCCATATACAAAGTGGGGCAAAAAAGTATTTAGTCAGCCACCAATTGTGCAAGTTCTCCCACTTAAAAATATGAAAGAGGCCTGTAATTTTCATCATAGGTACACTTCAACTATGACAGACAAAATGAGAAGAAAAAAATCCAGAAAATCACATTGTAGGATTTTTAATTAATTTATTTGCAAATTATGGTGGAAAATAAATATTTGGTCACCTACAAACAAGCAAGATTTCTGGCTCTCACAGACCTGTAACTTCTTCTTTTAAGAGGCTCCTCTGTCCTCCACTCGTTACCTGTATTAATGGCACCTGTTTGAACTTGTTATCAGTATAAAAGACACCTGTCCACAACCTCAAACAGTCACATTCCAAACTCCACTATGGCCAAGACCAAAGAGCTGTCAAAGGACACCAGAAACAAAATTGTAGACCTGCACCAGGCTGGGAAGAATTAATCTGCAATAGGCAAGCAGCCTGGTTTGAAGAAATAAACTGTGGGAGCAATTATTAGGAAATGGAAGACATACAAGACCACTGATGATCTCCCTCGATCTGGGGCTCCATGCAAGATCTCACCCCGTGAGGTCAAAATGATCACAAGAACGGTGAGCAAAAATCCCAGAACCACACGGAGGGACCTAGTGAATGATCTACAGAGAGTTGGGACCAAAGTAACAAAGTCTACCATCAGTAACACACTACGCCGCCAGGGACTCAAATCCTGCAGTGCCAGACGTGTCCCCCTGCTTAAGCCAGTACATTTCCAGGCCCGTCTGAAGTTTGCTAGAGAGCATTTGGATGTTCCAGAAGAAGATTGGGAGAATGTCATATGGTCAGATGAAACCAAAATATAACTTTTTGGTAAAAAACTCAACTCGTCGTGTTTGGAGGACAAAGAATGCTGAGTTGCATCCAAAGAACACCATACCTACTGTGAAGTATGGGGGTGGAAACATCATGCTTTGGGGCTGTTTTTTTGCAAAGGGACCAGGACGACTGATCCGTGTAAAGGAAAGAATGAATGGGGCCATGTATCGTGAGATTTTGAGTGAAAACCTCTTTCCATCAGCAAGGGCATTGAAAATGAAGCGTGGCTGGGTCTTTCAGCATGACAATGATCCCAAACACACCGCCTGGGCAACGAAGGAGTGGCTTCGTAAGAAGCATTTCAAGGCCCTTCGAGTGGCCTAGCCAGTCTCCAGATCTCAATCCCATAGAAAATCTTTGGAGGGAGTTGAAAGTCCGTGTTGCCCAGCAACAGCCCCAAATCATCACTGCTCTAGAGGAGATCTGCATGGAGGAATGGGCCAAAATACCAGCAACAGTGTGTGAAAACCTTGTGAAGACTTACAGAAAACGTTTGACCTCTGTCATTGCCAACAAAGGGTATATACAGTGCCTTGCGAAAGTATTCGGCCCCCTTGAACTTTGCAACCTTTTGCCACATTTCAGGCTTCAAACATAAAGATATAAAACTATATTTTTTTGTGAAGAATCAACAACAAGTGGGACACAATCATGAAATGGAACGACATTTATTGGATATTTCAAAAAAAAATTACAAATCAAAAACTGAAAAATTGGGCGTGCAAAATTATTCAGCCCCCTTAAGTTAATACTTTGTAGCGCCACCTTTTGCTGCGATTACAGCTGTAAGTCGCTTGGGGTATGTCACTGTCAGTTTTGCACTTTTAAAATGTTTTTTATTTCACCTTTATTTAACCAGGTAGGCTAGTTGAGAACAAGTTCTCATTTGCAACTGTGACCTGGCCAAGATAAAGCATAGCAGTGTGAACAGACAACACAGAGTTACACATGGAGTAAACAATTAACAAGTCAATAACACAGTAGAAAAAAAGGAGCAGTCTATATACAATGTGTGCAAAAGGCATGAGGAGGTAGGCGAATAATTACAATTTTGCAGATTAACACTGGAGTGATAAATGATCAGATGGTCATGTACAGGTAGAGATATTGGTGTGCAAAAGAGCAGAAAAGTAAATAAATAAAAAACAGTATAAAAACAGTATGGGAATGAGGTAGGTTAAAATGGGTGGGCTATTTACCAATAGACTATGTACAGCTGCAGCGATCGGTTAGCTGCTCGGATAGCTGATGTTTGAAGTTGGTGAGGGAGATAAAAGTCTCCAACTTCAGCGATTTTTGCAGTTCGTTCCAGTCACAGGCAGCAGAGTACTGGAATGAAAGGCGGCCAAATGAGGTGTTGGCTTTAGGGATGATCAGTGAGATACACCTGCTGGAGCGCGTGCTACGGATGGGTGTTGCCATCGTGACCAGTGAACTGAGATAAGGCGGAGCTTTACCTAGCATGGACTTGTAGATGACCTGGAGCCAGTGGGTCTGGCGACGAATATGTAGCGAGGGCCAGCCGACTAGAGCATACAAGTCGCAGTGGTGGGTGGTATAAGGTGCTTTAGTGACAAAACGGATGGCACTGTGATAGACTGCATCCAGTTTGTTGAGTAGAGTGTTGGAAGCCATTTTGTAGATGACATCGCCGAAG
This sequence comes from Oncorhynchus nerka, assembly GCF_034236695.1. Lineage (NCBI taxonomy): Eukaryota > Metazoa > Chordata > Actinopteri > Salmoniformes > Salmonidae > Oncorhynchus > Oncorhynchus nerka. The sequence goes on from NC_088411.1 coordinate 1,257,443, forward strand.
TCGAGGATCAGTAGGATAGTCAGTTTTACTAGGGTAAGCTTGGCGGCGTGAGTGAAGGAGGCTTTGTTGCGGAATAGAAAGCCGACTCTTCATTTGATTTTCGATTGGAGATGTTTGATGTGAGTCTGGAAGGAGAGTTTGCAGTCTAGCCAGACACCTAGGTACTTATAGATGTCCACATATTCAAGGTCGGAACCATCCAGGGTGGTGATGCTAGTCGGGCATGCGGGTGCAGGCAGCGATCGGTTGAAAAGCATGCATTTGGTTTTACTCGCGTTTAAGAGCAGTTGGAGGCCACGGAAGGAGTGCTGTATGGCATTGAAGCTCGTTTGGAGGTTAGATAGCACAGTGTCCAATGACGGGCCGAAAGTATATAGAATGGTGTCGTCTGCGTAGAGGTGGATCAGGGAATCGCCCGCAGCAAGAGCAACATCATTGATATATACAGAGAAAAGAGTCGGCCCGAGAATTGAACCCTGTGGCACCCCCATAGAGACTGCCAGAGGACCGGACAGCATGCCCTCCGATTTGACACACTGAACTCTGTCTGCAAAGTAATTGGTGAACCAGGCAAGGCAGTCATCCGAAAAACCGAGGCTATTGACTCTGCCGATAAGAATATGGTGATTGACAGAGTCGAAAGCCTTGGCAAGGTCGATGAAGACCGCTGCACAGTACTGTCTTTTATCGATGGCGGTTATGATATCGTTTAGTACCTTGAGTGTGGCTGAGGTGCACCCGTGACCGGCTCGGAAACCAGATTGCACAGCGCAGAAGGTACGGTGGAATTTGAGATGGTCAGTGACCTGTTTGTTGACTTGGCTTTCGAAAACCTTAGATAGGCAGGGTAGGATGGATATAGGTCTATAACAGTTTGGGTCCAGGGTGTCTCCCCTTTGAAGAGGGGGATGACTGCGGCAGCTTTCCAATCCTTGGGGATCTCAGACGATATGAAAGAGAGGTTGAACAGGCTGGTAATAGGGAATGGCGGCAGATAGTTTCAGAAATAGAGGGTCCAGATTGTCAAGCCCAGCTGATTTGTACGGGTCCAGGTTTTGCAGCTCTTTCAGAACATCTGCTATCTGGATTTGGGTAAAGGAGAACCTGGAGAGGCTTGGGCGAGGAGCTGCGGGAGAGAGACGGAAATTTCCCATTCCTCCTTGCAAAACAGCTCGAGCTCAGTGAGGTTGGATGGAGAGCATTTGTGAACAGCAGTTTTCAGTTCTTTCCACAGATTCTCGATTGGATTCAGGTCTGGACTTTGACTTGGCCATTCTAACACCTGGATATGTTTATTTTTGAACCATTCCACTGTAGATTTTGCTTTATGTTTTGGATCATTGTCTTGTTGGAAGACAAATCTCCGTCCCAGTCTCAGGTCTTTTGCAGACTCCATCAGGTTTTCTTCCAGAATGGTCCTGTATTTGGCTCCATCCATCTTCCCATCAATTTTAACCATCTTCCCTGTCCCTGCTGAAGAAAAGCAGGCCCAAACCATGATGCTGCCACCACCATGTTTGACAGTGGGGATGCTGGGTTCAGGCTGATGAGCTGTGTTGCTTTTACGCCAAACATAACGTTTGGCATTGTTGCCAAAAAGTTCCATTTTGGTTTCATCTGACCAGAGCACCTTCTTCCACATGTTTGGTGTGTCTCCCAGGTGGCTTGTGGCAAACTTTAAACGACACTTTCTATGGATATCTTTAAGAAATGGCTTTCTTCTTGCAACTCTTCCATAAAGGCCAGATTTGTGCAATATACGACTGATTGTTGTCCTATGGACAGAGTCTCCCACCTCAGCTGTAGATCTCTGCAGTTCATCCAGAGTGATCATGGACCTCTTGGCTGCATCTCTGATCAGTCTTCTCCTTGTATGAGCTGAAAGTTTAGAGGGACGGCCAGGTCTTGGTAGATTTGCAGTGGTCTGATACTCCTTCCATTTCAATATTATCGCTTGCACAGTGCTCCTTGGGATGTTTAAATCTTGGGAAATCTTTTTGTATCCAAATCCGCCTTTAAACTTCTTCACAACAGTATCTCGGACCTGCCTGGTGGGTTCCTTGTTCCTCATGATGCTCTCTGCGCTTTTAACGGACCTCTGAGACTATCACAGTGCAGGTGCATTTATACGGAGACTTGATTACACACATGTGGATTGTATTTATAATCATTAGTCATTTAGGTTAACATTGGATCATTCAGAGATCCTCACTGAACTTCTGGAGACAGTTTGCTGCACTGAAAGTAAAGGGGCTGAATAATTTTGCATGCCCAATTTTTCTGTTTTTGATTTGTTAAAAAAGTTTGAAATATCCAATAAATGTCATTCCACTTCATGATTGTGTCCCACTTGTTGTTGATTCTTCACAAAATAATACAGTTTTATGTCTTATGTTTGAAGCCTGAAATGTGGCAAAAGGTCGCAAAGTTCAAGGGGACCGAATACTTTCGCAAGGCACTGTAACAAAGTATTGAGATAAACTTTTGTTATTGACCAAATACTTATTTTCCACAATAATTTGCAAATAAATTCATTAAAAATCCTACAATGTGATTTTCAGACATTTTGTCTGTCATAGTTGAAGTGTACCTATGATGAAAATTACAGGCCTCTCTCATCTTTTTAAGTGGGAGAACTTGCACAATTGGTGGCTGACTAAATACTTTTTTGCCCCACTGTATATTATGATTTACATTTTGTTAGAATTATGCATAATATACATAGTATCTTTGCAATGTGTCACGCATTTCAACTGAAGATGCATTTTATTGTTACAGAGAAGACATCATCATGCCGCGTGTATACAAACGTAAAACAAGCAGGGGTCTAGCCTCCCTTCAGGTTCTTAAGAGAGCAGCCAAGGAAGTGAGTCCATTCCAACAGCTTCAAGGGATGAAAAATTGACTGAATGACACTGAAGAGGTACGTTGTAAACAAAAAAAATGTATGTGGGCGAAAGAGAGACTATGATAGAGTAGCAGAGGCACACAAGGTATTTTCTGATGACATGGAGTCTGAGTTTGCTAAACATATCAAGAATCTCGCGGACCAGTTTCATGGGCTTAGTAGCCTCAAATGCAGAGAACTTGCCTACGAATTGGCACATCAAAACAACATCCCTGTCCCAGATAACAGGTCAAGAAATGAAAGGGTGGGCCTCCCGGGTGGCGCAGTGGTTAAGGGCGCTGTACTGCAGCGTCAGATGTGCCATCAGAGTCCCTGGGTTCGCGCCCGGGCTCTGTGGTAACCGGCCGCGACCGGGAGGTCCGTGGGGCGATGCACAATTGGCCTAGCGTCGTCCGGGTTAGGGAGGGCTTGGTCGGTAGGGATGTCCTTGTCTCATCGCGCACCAGCGACTCCTGTGGCGGGCCGGGCGCAGTGCGCGCTAACCAAGGTTGCCAGGTGCACGGTGTACCCTCCGACACATTGGTGCGGCTGGCTTCCGGGTTGGATGAGCGCTGTGTTAAGAAGCAGAATGGCTGGTTGGGTTGTGTATCGGAGGAAGCATGACTTTCAACCTTCGTCTCTCCCGAGCCCAACTACAACGGGAGTTGCAGCGATGAGACAAGATAGTAGCTACTACAACAATTGGATACCACGAAATTGGGGAGAAAAAAGGGGTAGGGGCAGAACAAAGCATGGTACAATCATTATTGGGCACAGACAACAACACAAAGGGTAAGAAGGTAGAGACAACAATACACTACGCGAAGCAGCCACAACTGTCAGTAAGTGAGTGTCCATGATTGAGTCTTTGAATGAAGAGATGGAGATAAAACAGTCTAGTTTGAGTGTTTGTTGCAGCTCGTTCCAGTCGCTAGCTACAGCAAACTGAAAAGAGGAGCGACCCAAGGACGTGTGTGCTTTGGGGACCTTTAACAGAATGTGACTGGCAGAACGGGCAGTGTATGTAGAGGATGAGGGCTGCAGTAGGTATCTCAGCTAGGAGGGAGTGAGGCCTAAGAGGGTTTTATAAATAAGCAACGGGTATACAGAGAAGCAACGGGTATACAGAGATGACCAGTTTACTGAGGAGTATAGAGTGCAGTGATGTGTCCTATAAGGAGTATTATGAACAAAAGAGCGATATTCTTTTTATTTGTCAAGCAGCCAAGCATAGATGATCATGTCACCAGAATAAGACACAATATATTTATTGGAAAAGAGCATCAAGGTCATTACTTTGCACTTTCACCAACCTGTGAAGTTCATCATAACTTACACTACATGGCCAAAAGTATATGGACACCTGCTTGTCGAACATCTCATTCCAAAATCATGGGCATTAATATGGAGTTGGTCCCCCCTTTGCTGCTATAACAGCCTCCACTCTTCTGGGAAGGATTTCCACGATATGTTGGAACATTGTTGCGGAGACTTGCTTCCATTCAGCCACAAACGAGCATTAAGTGAGGTCGGGCACTGATGTTGGAAGATTCGGCCCGGCTCGCAGTCGGTGGTCAAATTCACCCCAAAGGTGTTTGATGGGGTTGAGGTCAGGGCTCTGTGCAGGACAGTCAAGTTCTTCCACACCGATCTGGACAACCATTTCTGTGCACGGGGGCCTTGTCATGCTGAAACAGGAAAGAACTTTTCCCAAACTTTTGCCACAGAGTTGGAAGCACAGAATCGTCTAGAATGTCATTGTATGCTGTAGCGTTAAGATTTCCCTTCACTGGAACTAAGGGGCGTAGCCAGAACCATTATTCCTCTTTCATTAAACTTTACAGGTGGCACTGTGCATTGGGGCAGGTAGCGTTCTCCTGGTTCGTCCGTTGGACTGCCAGATGGTGAAGCTTGATTCATCACTCCAGAGAACGAGTTTCCACTGCTCCCGAGTCCAATAGCGGCAAGTTTTACTCCACTCCAGCCGACACTTGGCATTGTGCATGGTGATCTTAGGCTTGTGTGTGGCTGCTCAGTCATGGAAACCCATTTCATGCTTGTCGAACAGGTCTTGTCGTGCTGACGTTGCTTCCAGAGGCAGTTTGTAACTCGGTAGTGATTGTTGCAACCGAGGACAGACGATTGTTACGAGCTATGCGCTCCAGCACTGGGAGGTCCCGTTCTGTGAGCTTCTGTGGCCTACCTCTTCGTGGCTGAGCCGTTGTTGCTCCTAGACGTTTCCATTTCACAATAATAGCACTCGCAGTTGACCTGGGCAGCTCTAGCAGGGCCGAAATTTGACGAAGCGACTTGTTGGAAAGGTGGCATCCTATGAAGGTGCCACGTTGAAAGTCACTGAGCTCTTCTTCTGCCAATGTTTGTCTATGGAAATTGCATGACCGTTTGATCGATTTTATACACCTGTCAGTAAGGCTGAAATAGCCGAAGCCATTAAATTGAAGGCGTGTCTACATGCTTCTGTAGTGTAGTGTATTTAATCTGTAGTCTAATAAACTGCATGCTGTCCCGACAAGTCATAGTGTGAGGACCACACAACATGTCATCACGTGACTCCAAGTTCATTTAGATATGATGGTTTGCACATAACTAATTGCACATGAAAGGGTTTTTCTATCAACATTTCTTGCATGAATCATTTCACCAACACAAAAAGATCCCACCGTGTGTAACACATCTTGTTTTGTCGACATTTGGAAAGTTTACCGACACATTTTGCGACAGCTTCCCCTGCTAACTCTCTGAACTGAAAAGAAGTATTTGGACACTGAAGTTGTAGCCTACTGTAGTAACTCAAATATGGATACTGACTATAGGCCTATATCTATCACATGGAGCCTAATATAATAGTATTTCTTGCAGTCCCGGGGATAGGAGTGGAGAATTACTCTTTCTTTCATTCTTTCAGCATCTTATGAGAATGCAAATGCACGGTTAGGGACTGTGCAAACATGCTGCCTTTCAGCAACATAAAAGCTGGTGTTTCCCAAACTTGGTCCTGGGGCCCCTCCTGGGTGCACATTTAGTGTTTTGTTCTATTGTTCCTATTGTTCCATGGAAGGTCAGTTCCACTCGTCGTGGAACACACCTTCCATGTTGTTTATTATCTGCCATAGAGCACATAGTCCCTCGTTGATTATCCCTTACTTAACATGATTATTAATAACTCTCTCATCTCTGTACCCCACACATACAATTATCTGTAAGGTCCCTCAGTCGAGCAGTACATTTCATGCACAGATTCAACCACAAAGACAAGGGAGGTTTTCCAATGCCTCGCAAAGAAGGGCACCTATTGGTAGATGGGTTAAAAAATAAAAAAGCAGACACTGATTATCCCTTTGACCATGGTAAAGTTATTAATTACACTTGGGATGGTGTATCAATACACACAGTCACCACAAAGATACAAACGTCCGTCCTAACTCATTTACCAAAGAGGAAGGAAACTGCTCAGGGATTTCAACATGAGGTCAATGGTTACAGAGTTTAATGGCTGTGATAGGAGAAAACTGAGGATGGATCAACAACATTGTAGTTACTCCACAGTACTGACCTAATTGACAGAGGGAAAATAAGGAAGCCTTTACACAATACAAATATTCAAAAATATGCATCCTGTTTGCAGCAAGGCACGAAAGTAATACTGAAAAAAATGATCACTTTGTTTTTCAGGACAAAAAGTTATGTTTGGGGCAAATCTAATACACCACATTACTGAGTACCACTCTCCAAATGTTCAAGCATAGTGGGGTTTGCATCATGTTATCTGTATGATTGTAATCATTAAGGACTGGCGAGTTTTTCAGGATAAAAAATGAACAGGCAAAATCCTAGAGAAAAACCTGGTTCCGTCTGCTTTCCACCAGACACTAGGAGATTAATTCACCTATTCAGCAGGACAATAACCTAAAACACAAGGCCAAAATCAAAACTGGAATTGCTTACCAAGAAGACAGTGAATGTTCCTGAGTGGCCAAGTTACAGTTTTAACTTCTGCTTGAAAATGTATGGCAAGACCTGCAAATGGTTGTCTAGCAATGCTGATCAACCAATTTGACATAGATTGTTTTTTTAAAGAATAACGGGCAAATGTTGCACAATCCAGGTGTGGAAAGCTCTTAGAGACTCACAGCTATAATCGCTGCCAAAGGTGCATCTACAATGTACTGACTCAGGGGTGTAAATTAGATATTTTTGTATTACATCTTCAATTAATTTGCAAACATTCAAATCAGATCAAATTGTATTAGTCACATACACATATTTAGCAGATGTTATTGCGGGTGTAGCAAAATGATTGTGTTCCTGACTCCAACAGCGCAGTAGTATCTAACAATTCACGACAACACACACAAACCTAAAAGTAAAATAATGTCATTAAGAAACATATAATATTAGGATGAGCAATGTCAGAGTGGCATTGACTAGAGTACAGTATATACATATTACATGACAAAAACAGTATGTAAACATTGTTAAAGTGACTAGTGTTCCATTATCAAAGTGACCAGTGATTCCATGTCTATGTATATAGAGCAGCAGCCTCTAAGGTGCAAGGTTGAGTAACCGGCTGGTAGCCTACTAGTAATGGTTATTTAACAGTCTGATGACCTTGTGATAGAATCTGTTTTTCAGTCTCTCAGTCCCAGCTTTGATGCACCTGTACTGACCACGCCTTCTGGATGATAGCGGGGTGAACAGGTTGTGGCTCGAGTGGTTGATGTCCTTGATGAAATTCTTGGCCTTTCTGTGACATCGGGCGCTGTTAGTGTCCTGGAGGGCTCCCTCTGCTGTCTCCTGAAGTCCCAATCAATTCCTACGTTTTGTTGACGTTGAGGTAGAGGTTGTTTATCTGGCACCACTCTGCCAGGGCCCTCATCTCCTCCCTGTAGGCTGTCTCGTCATTGTTGGTAATCAGGCCTACTACTGTCGTGTCGTCAGCAAACTTGATGATTGAGTTGGATGCGTGCGCGGCCACGCAGTCATGAGTGAACAGGGGGTTGAGTCCTGTGTTGAGGATCAGCATAGTGTTGTTTCCTACTTCACCACCTGGGAGCTGCCTGTCAGGAAGTCCAGGACCCAGTTGCACAGGGTGGGTTTCAGACCCAGGGCCCCGAGCTTAATGATGAGCTTGGAGGTTACAATGGTGTTGAAGGCTGATGAACAGCATTCTTACATAGTTATTCCTCCTGTCCAGATAGGATAGGGCAGTGTGCAGTCCGATGGCAATTGGTTCATCTGTGGATCTATTGGGGCTGTATGCAAATTGAAGTGGGTCTAGGGTGTCAGGTAAGGTGGGGGCGATATGATCCTTAACTAGCCTCTCAAAGGGCGATAGGTATTTAGTTCAGTTATCTTTGCTTTCTTGGGGACAGGAACAATGGTGGACATCGTCGGGCAGCGTCGGGTAAGCTCAATGGGGGAAGTGTGTGTCTCTTTGTTAACAACATATATTTAATATCAGGGTTCTGCTCACCTGAGTCAGAATACCTCATGCTAAGCTATAGAACATGCAATTTACCAAGATCATTTTCATCTATATTTTTCGTGGCTGTCTATTTACTACCACAAATCTGTATAGGGCCATAAGCAATCAAGAACATTTCTCCTACTGTAGTGGCCAGTGATTTTAATGAAGGAACACTCAAATCTGTCTTACCTAATTTCTACCAGCATGTCACTTTGCAACTAGAGGGGAAAACTATAGATCACCTTGAATACACACAATCAAACACATACAAAGCTCTCCTTCACCCTCAATGGCAAATCTAACCATAACTCTATCCTCTTCATTCCTGCTTACAAGCAAAAACTCAAACAGGAGGTACCAGTGACCCGCTCAATACGGAAGTGGTCTGAAGAAACGGATGCTAAGCTACAGGACTGTTTTGCTAGCACAGACTGGAATGTTTTGGGACCCATCCAATGGTATTGAACAGTTTACCACATCAGTCACAGGCTTCATTAATAAGTGCATCGACGACATCGTCCATAGTAGCCATGGATTACAGGCAACTTCTGCACTGAGCTAAAGGCTAAAGCTGCCACTTTCAAGGAGCGGGACACTAATCCGGACGCTTATAAGAAATCCTGCTAAATCCTCCGACGATCTATCAAACAGGCAAAGTGTCTATACAGGACTAAGATCTAATCCTACTGCACAGGTTCTGAAGCTCGTCGGATGTGGCAGGGCTTGCAAACAATGACGGTATACAAAGGGAAACCCAGCTGTGAGATGCCCAGAGACGCGACCCTACCAAATGAGCAAAATGCCTTAAATGTTCACTACGATGCAAGCAACACTAAACCATACATTAGAGCACCAGCTGTTCTGAACAACTGTGACCACGCTCTCTGTAGCCAATGTAAGAACTTTAGACAGGTTAACATTCACAAGGCAGCAGGGCCAGACAGATTACCGGGATGCGTACTCAGAGCATGCGCTAACCAGCTGGCAAGTGTCTTCAATTATATTTTCAACCTCTCCTTGACCCAGTCTGTAATACCTACACATTTCAAACTGACCCCATGCCCGAGAACGCCAAGGTAACCTGTCTAAATGACTACCGCCATGTAGCACATTTCTGTAGCCATGAAATGCTTTGACACCCTAGACCCACTCCAATTCGAATACCACCCACACAGATCCACAGATAATTCAATCTCTATTGCACTACACACTGCCCTTTCTCACCTGGACAAGAGGAACACCTAGGTGATAATTCTGTTCATTGACTACAGCTCAGCGTTCAACACCATAGTGCCCTCCAAGCTCATCACTAAGCTAAGGACCCTGGGACTGAACATATACCTCTACACCTGGATTCTGAACTTCCTGATGGGCCAGCCCCAGGTGGTGAGGGTAGGGAACAATACATCTGCCACGCTGACCCTCAACATAGGGGACCCCTAAGAGGAGCATGCTTAGTCCCCTCCTGTACTCTCTGTTCATCCACGACTGTGTGGGTGCACATGACTCCAACACCATCATTAAGTTTGGCGACGACACAACGGTGGTATGCCTGATCACCGATGACGATGAGACGGCCTATAAGGAGGAGGCCAGAGACTTGGCAGTGTGGTGCCAGGACAACAACCTCTCCCCTCAACGTCAGTGAGCACGACCCCATTCACATCGACACAGTCATGAAGAGGGAACAACAATGCCTCTTCCCCCTCAGAAGGCTGAAAAGATTCTATAAAAAGTTCTATAGCGACCTCCCGAGTGGTGCAGCGGTCTAATGAACTGCATTGCAGTGCTTGCGGTGTCACTACAGACCCGGATTCGATCCCGGCTGTGTCATACCCGGCCGTGACCAGTAATCCCATAGGGCGGCACACTATTGGCCCAGCGTCCTTCGGGTTAGTGGAGGGTTTGGCCGGGGGGGCTTTGCTTGGCTCATCGCGCTCTAGCAACTCCTTGTGGCCTGCAGGCTGACTTCGGTCATCAGTTGAACAGTGTTTCCTCCGACACATTGGTGGGTCTGGCTTCCGGGTTAAGCGGCAGGTGTTAAGGAGTGCGGTTTGGCGGGTCATGTTTGGGAAGGATGCATGACTCGACCTTCGCCTCCCGAGCCCGTTGGGGAGTTGCAGTGATGAGACAAGATCGCAATTGGATATCACAAAATTGGGGAGAAAAAGGGGGTAAAATACAAAAAATTTAATCAAAATAAATCAAAATAAGTTATACAGCTGCATCCTTGAGAGCATCTTGACTGGATGCATCACCGCTAGGGTAGTGCGTACGGCCCAGTACATCATTAAACCGAGCTCCCTGCCATCCAGGACCTCTATACCAGGCGGTGTCAGAGGAAAGCCCATAAAATTGTCAGAGACTCCAGTCACCCAAGTCATAGACTGTTTTCTCTGCTACCGCACGGCAAGCGGTACCAGAGTGCCAAGTCTAGGACCAAAAGGCTCCTTAACAGCTACCCCCAAGCCATAACTGCTCGGCATCTGACCGTAAGGCGCTACAGAGGGTAGTACAAATGGCCCAGTACATCACTGGGGCCAACCTTCCTGCAATCCAGGACCTATATAATAGGCGGTGTCAGAGGAAAGTCCATAAAATTGTCAGAGACTCCAGCCACCCAAGTCATAGACTGTTCCATCTGCTAACGCATGTGAAGCAGTACCGATCCACCATAAAACGCTATATAGACTGCTAAATAGTTAGTTAACCAGACTATCTGCATTGACCCTTTTTTGCAGTAACTTATTTGACTTATCATCACATACTCAACTACTGTTTATAAACTGTCACTTATTCCTAGAAATATGTACAGATATACATCAATTACCCCTGCTCGAATCAGTACTGGTACCCTGTGTATATAGCCAAGTTATCGTTAGTCGTTGTGTATTTATTATTGTGTTTAACTTTTCTATTATTTCTATATTTTCTTTCTCTCTGCATTGTTGGGAATGACCCGTAAGTAAGCATTTCACTGTTAGTCTACACCTGTTGTTTCTCTCTACATTGTTGGGAATGACCCGTAAGTAAGCATTTCACTGTTAGTCGACACCTGTTGTTTACGAAGCATGTAAGGAATAAAATGTCATATGATTTGATTTGATTATAATGTTTGAGTCATTCAAATGGTATAATGTGTAGAATTTCTGTAAATTAGCTTTAAAACAGCTCAAAACAAAATGTTTTGGATTAGCAGGAATCTACAGTTGAAGTTGGAAGTCGACATTCACTTTAGCCAACTACATTTAAACTCAGTTTTTCACAATTCCTAACATTTAATCCGAGTAAAAATGTCCTGTCTTAGGTCAGTGTAACGGCATTCAGAGGTGGAAGAAGGATCGGACCAAAGCGCAGCGTGGTAAGTGGTCATGATGATTTATTCAAAACGAACTGAACACTGAAATACAAAAACAATAAACGATGTGGACAAAACGAAAACCGAAACAGTACCGTGTGGCCCAAACACTCACACGGAAACAAACACCCACAAACCAAAAGTCTAACCAAGGCTACCTAAGTATGATTCTCAATCAGAGACAACTAACGACACCTGCCTCTGATTGAGAACCATACTAGGCCGAACACAAAAACCAACATAGAAAAACAAACATAGACTGCCCACCCCAACTCACGCCCTGACCATAGTAAAACAAATAATAAAATAACAGAACTATGGTCAGAACGTGACAGTACCCCCCCCAAAGGTGCGGACTCCGGCCGCAAAACCTGAACCTATAGGGGAGGGTCTGGGTGGGCGTCTGTCCGCGGTGTTGGCTCTGGCGCGGGACGTGGACCCCACTTCACCACAGTTTTTGTCCGCCTCCTCAACCGCCCCCGTGGCCTCTTACGAGCGGCGACCCTCGCCGCCGACCTCCGACTGGGGACCCTAGCCATGGGTCCCGAATGGACGGAAGATTCCGGCAGCGCCGGACAGGCGGGAGACTCCGGCAGCGCCGGACAGGCGGGAGACTCCGGCAGCGCCGGACAGGCGGGAGACTCCGGCGGTGCCGGAGTGAAGGACGGCTCTGGCGGCTCCTGGCTGGCTGTCGGCTCTGGAGGCTCCTGGCTGGCTGATGGCTCTGGAGGGAGACTCTGGCGGCTCAGGACAGACGGGAGACTCTGGCGGCTCAGGACAGACGGGAGACTCTGGCGGCTCAGGACAGACGGGAGACTCAGAACTATGGTCAGAACGTGACAGTCAGTTAGGATCACCACTTTATTTTAAGAATGTGAAATGTCAGAATAGTAGTAGAGAGAATCATTTATTTCAGCTTTTATTACTTTCATCACATTCCCAGTTTACATACACTCAATCAGTATTTGGTAGCATTGCCTTTAAATTATTAAATCCTATGATGTCAAGCAAAGAGGCACTGAGTTTGAAGGTAGGCCTTGAAATACATCCACAGGTACACCTCCAATTGACTCAAATTATGTCAATTAGCCTGTCAGAAGCTTCTAAAGCCATGACATACATTTCTTGAATTTCCTAGCAGTTTAAAGGCACAGTAAACCTCTGACCCACTGGGATTATGATACAGTGAATTATAAGTGAAATAATCTGTCTGTAAACAATTGTTGGAAAAATTACTTGTGTCATGCACAAAGGAGATGTCCTAACCAACTTGCCAAAACCATAGCTTGTTAACAAGAAATTTGTGGAGTGGTTGAAAAATGAGTTTTAATTACTCCAACCTAAGTGTATGTAAATTTCCGACTTCAACTGTAGCTTTAAAATGTTTCTCTCCGTCCCATTTCAAAATGTGTAGAATTGCAGGAAATGTGAATTAAAACAGCAACATTTCAATTTCATTTACTTATCTTTGATGTCCTTTTGTTGTTTGCAGGTGCACTATCCTTTTGACCCTACGCAGCCAGGCCCCTTTTTAACTCTTCGCAACTGCAGTGGTCAAAACAAGAACAGGTTTGTGCTCTGGTATTGTGCCTGGCGGACCATTCACAAGCTCCACCACAGTCTGGACCTTCACTTCCTGATCACAGGCCACACCGAGTTTGCCCCTCACTGGTGCTTCGGCCTCATCAAGCAGCGCTTCAGAAAGACCAGAGTGAACACTTTGTCTGAGATTTCTGGTGTTGTGAAGGACAGCACTGTGACAGGGGTCGACATCCCACAGCTGGTTGGACTGGAGGATGGTAAGGTGCTGGTGGAAAGCTATGACTGGCAACAACACCTGACTCTGTACTTCAGGCCGCTGCCACAGGTCAAACAGTACCAGCACTTCAGGTGAATATAATTTTCATTGCATTGTAAGAGGTTATTCTTTTTATATAAACTTAGGAGTTGAATTGATGTTGAGCAAGGTTGTAATGTTTTCTCAATGTCCTGTTTTTCAGCTTCGATGCTCTGGAGCCTGGTGTTGTTGTCGCTGAGGAGCGTTCGGACTCAGTCGGGACCAGGTTTCAGCTGCAGCGCAACGCTGACATCCTTCCTCCCATATATGGTCTGCCTGTACAAGCACCACCTGCACTGGACATAGCTAAACAAACGTATGTTTTTGAAAAGATCAGGGAGTTTTGTGACGAAGAGGCTATGGACATCACATGCCCTGCACCAAAGTCAAGGGCAGGACAGAAACAGGCTCTCCGAATATAGATTCACTTGTTCATGCGTGGTTCGGACGGACCAGTCATCAGCAGTATCTGCAGTGCCTCTATTGAAATGACTCTCTCCTATCACATATGCCATACGTTGCTGCTACTATTTTTGTTCTCGAATCCTGCTGCTGCTCAGCCACTTTACCCCTGATTGTATGCATATACCTACCTCATCTATCACTGATATCTTTATTGATATGGTTCGGGTACATACTGTATATTATTTTATTTATAGTGACACTGTCTGTTTCTGATATTGCTGCTATGCAAGTAACCATTTGGCTGTTCCGTTTACACCTTCTGTAGAGACCCAACCACTTGGCAAGATGTGGCTGGGGGTTATAGCACCTTCTGTAGAGACCCATCCACTTGGCAAGATGTGGCTGGGGGGGTAGAGACCCATCCACCTGGCAAGATGTGGCTGGGGCTTATAGCACCTTCTGTAGAGACCCATCCACTTGGCAAGATGTGGCTGGGGGTTATAGCACCTTCTGTAGAGACCCCTCCACTTGGCAAGATGTGGCTGGGGGTTATAGCACCTTCTGTAGAGACCCATCCACTTGGCAAGATGTGGCTGGGGTTTATAGCACCTTCTGTAGAGACCCATCCACTTGGCAAGATGTGGCTGGGGTTTATAGCACCTTCTGTAGAGACCCATCCACTTGGCAAGATGTGGCTGGGGTTATAGCACCTTCTGTAGAGACCCATCCACTTGGCAAGATGTGGCTGGGGGTTATAGCACTTTCTGTAGAGACCCATCCACTTGGCAAGATGTGGCTGGGGGTTATAGCACCTTCTGTAGAGACCCATCCACTTGGCAAGATGTGGCTGGGGGTTATAGCACCTTCTGTAGAGACCCATCCACTTGGCAAGATGTGGCTGGGGTTTATAGCACCTTCTGTAGAGACCCATCCACTTGGCAAGATGTGGCTGGGGTTTATAGCACCTTCTGTAGAGACCCATCCACTTGGCAAGATGTGGCTGGGGGTTATAGCACTTTCTGTAGAGACCCATCCACTTGGCAAGATGTGGCTGGGGGTTATAACACCTTCTGTAGAGACCCATCCACTTGTCAAGATGTGGCTGGGGGTTGTAGCACCTTCTGTAGAGACCCATCCACTTGGCAAGATGTGGCTGGGGTTTATAGCACCTTCTGTAGAGACCCATCCACTTGGCAAGATGTGGCTGGGGGTTATAGCACTTTCTGTAGAGACCCATCCACTTGGCAAGATGTGGCTGGGGTTTATAGCACCTTCTGTAGAGACCCATCCACTTGGCAAGATGTGGCTGATATTTCTAGCATTTCTTTCACATGACCCATCAATTTAGACAAGTGTGTCTTTTTATCTGGACACTTTCTGTTTACTTGGAATGTTTCCTTATTGTAGGCTACTACCACTTTTAGTCTTAAGTTTTACTACACTACTCAGTGTTTAGCACATGACCTCACATGTGAATCCTTAATTAAAGATATGGGTGGGGTTGGCTTAAAAGGGTGTGAACAATGCTGAATGGGTGTAGACAAAGGAGAGCTCTCCAGTAGGTGCAGTCCAAAACATTCAAAGGCCATTTTCTCGAAAGTGAGTTGACAAGTTTATCAACTTTCAAAGCAGAATTACTTTCCCATTGTTCCTCAAAAATGCAGCTACCATTTTGTAGCTCTCTCTATTTTTATCCCAAGTAAAAAACACCATTTCAAATTTTGCTACATAAGACCGATTTGAGTCAGTCGGTCACATTTTGTCTCTGTAGCTAAGAGGAGGGCCTCTGAAAAATTTGGTCGGTTACTGCTTAATTTTCCACGCCCACCATCACTCCCACCAGGCTATAGGGCCTAATCGCTATCTCATAATTCAACCGTATGTCTTGTGCAAATTACTGTATGATAAATAGGCTTGTTGTAGCCTGAGCCACTGCATAATGCTACTTAAGTGTGTTGACTGGCTACTTCACAAAACACATAAAATATCAGAGAACAAACAGCCTGCTGAAAATTTGGCAGATGACGATATGCCAACCTTTTGACTCATATATAATTTCATTTCAAGGTGATGACTGAGTGTACAGTACCTTGTTTGTTTGCATACAACACTCAGTCGCGTCTACCCTACACACAATGTAACCCATTTGTTATGACTTGCTGATACATTGGTGATGTAGAACAGAAGAAGTGGGATTCATTGAAGATTTCTCCACTACACTTTGGCATAGGGATAGTTGTTGAAGAATGCCAATCATTCTTGTGCATGTGTGAACAAGTTTGATTCGAGTCATTAAATTAATCAAATCCAGTTAATGCCGTTCATTTTTGTGCACATAGCATTACATACAGTCCCGTATGCATACGGTAGTTGTCTTATCAAACAGAGATGATAATCAGACTCCATAGAAAGTCCATAGGCTCTTCTATCAAACTTTATTCTACATCAATATGTTGACATCAAAAGTTGTCGGATTTGCCTGGGGGGGTGTGGTGGGGGGCTCTGCTAAATGAGGCCTCATGCACTCAGGATGAACACCAAAACATTGCCATCGGAATCTCAATTTGAATCCCACCACAGGAGAGACAAAGACACTCGGAAGAGAGTGTAAGTGGGCCACGGAAAAGTTGTCGGCTTTGCCCCCAGGATGGGATTTTTCCTTGCGGAGGCTGGAATGCACAGCTCCTGTCTGTGTTGTTGTGTTCAGTTTTTTCTTTGGTACACTTTTGATTTGTAGTCCAACAGCTCTGGGCTGATCAGATAAAAAATGACAGGACCCCTGAAAAATGCTCCAACCTGTTTTTGCCTTCTTCCCTTCCTCACTCTCTTCCTCACTCTCTTCCTCTCCCTCCTTAGACACTTTGAGAATGAGTGCAGAGCTGGGACAGGGAGCCCCTGCAGTCAGAACAGAGGAGATCAGGGAGCTGGGGTGTAAACTTGTGAACCTGCCTGTCAGGAAGTGACACTGAGTGAGTGAGAGCAGTGCGACTTGCAGTTCGCTGGGGAGCAGACAGAACTCTCTGACTGACTGTGTTCAACACAGTGCAGCAGTGCCAGTCATAGCGGATGTACCCACTGGGCACAAACTGGTTGAATCAACATTGTTTCAATGTAATTTGACAACATTTTGTGATGTGGAATCTACGTGGAAAATACATTGGATTTGAAAATAGTCATCAATTGTTGTTTTGGCGGTGAAATTTTAACCAAACAATTATTTCTACCTTTAAAACAATGTCAGATCTTCAACTGTCAGAAAAAATACAATAGCCTGGGCAGCACTTCCTCCTGGAGAATTTATCTATCTACAGCAACCCATTGGTTTTAACCAAGCCCAGCATAGCTATGATATTTGTCACTGACCAACGTGCTATCATGAGAATGATTGCTGAGAGATCGCCACTTAAAAACAAAATAGATTCACTGTTGCTATCGAAGGCATTCCAAAGGGTAGGTTTAAAAGAGCAAATGAAATGGAACTATACTTTATCAATCATATATCATCAAGGATGCTATTTAGGCCTATATTTATATAATTTGGGAAGTCATCAACAGCTATTGTTTCAATTCAACCCAGGATTCAACTAAAAATAGACAATACAATAGGAATTGTACAATAGGGTTTCAAGCTCTTGTTGATTTCAAATGTAATGATATTTAGTGATGTTGTGTTTGGTTGTCAACTAAATACAGTATCAACATTTTAAGGAGATGTATCTTCTGCTTAAATCGTTCCATCTGTGCCTCCGGCTTTAATTCCAGTTTGTCTACAAATGAATTCAATATATGTTGTATTCACGTCTCATCCATCTAAGTTAAAGAATAGGACTAAATCAAATCAAACTCTATTTGAAGTGCATTTAAAGTTTGATTTGATTTAGTTCTATTCATGAACTTAGATTTTTGGTGGAGATGGAGATGTGAATCCAACATATCAATGATTTTATTGGAGACAAACTGAAATGAAAGCCAGATTTAGTCAGCGGCACAGATTGAGCTATCCAAGCAGGAGATAAATCTTCTTCAAATATTTGGTGGTGTTGACAACCAATCAAAATGCAATATGACTTTTAGACTTTTGACAAGTTAACAAATGGATTCATGTCTCCAACTCAACCAAAAATAAATAAATAAGTTAAAGAACGGGATTAAGCCAGTGGGTCAGGAACTTTCCAAGCAGTAGATAGGCCTAAGTCTCCTTTAAAGCGTAATATGTAACTTTTTGGGCGACCAGACCAAATTCACATAGAAATGTGAGCTATAGATCTGTCATTCTACTTGAAAACAAGTCTAAGAAGTGGTAGATCTGTTCTATGTGCATTATTTCTATACTTCACATCCTTACGTTTTTTTTACTTTGGGTTTTGTACACCAGCTTCAAACAGCTGAAAATACAATATATTTCACAGTGGTTTAGATGGTATAATGATTCTCTACACTATATTTGCCTGTTTCGAACTGTTCGAATTTTGTCAACCAGGAAATTACATAGCGCTTTCTGCATAGTGCACTTTAAATGTTATTTTTGGTTGCATTGTCAGCCAAACACAATTCAATATTACTTTTGTAATACATTAAATAGCCTACAGTTAACTATATCTTACAAACTAATGTAATATTCAACCTTAAAATGAGTAAAACATTCATGGCCACATTTTGAGGTTACTGTAGCTATACATTTCTTCTGTAATCATATAAAGCGTGAATGTTCATGTTAGCATGCATACATAGGTTGTCACAATTGCTGTAATAATCTGCCCAGTATCTTTAACTGCTTTGATTACTGGCACCATGTTCTTTTAGGTGAATGACAGTGATAACACATGAATCTGTTGTAGGCTATAAATAAACAAAATATCCCACATTGTATTTCCCATTTTAACTTTTCTGTGCCTTTAAATGGTTGAAAATGCAGTGATATACATTTGGGTGACAACTAAACCAAAAATCGCACATTGTTTTCCCATTGGTGATACCACATTGGAAATTCTACTTTTGACTATCATTTTGAGTGGGTTAATATAGTTTGCAATTTCATTGATCAACGTTTCAACCAAATAATGCCCAATTATCCACGTTGAAATGACGTGGTGTGCCCAATGGCTAGTCCTTTCTCTCTCTATGTCAGTGCCAGAGCACAGACACGACGGAAATCGTTCAGAAAGAAAACATTGTGTCTTATTTGATCAAAAACAATTACAAAGTGTTTGTATGAACCATCCAAAGGGTTGTTTCCAACCAGTAGTATTCGGAGACTGCTCTGGCTTTACCTATCCTAGTATTGTGAGACAGTGGTGATTGCCATGCAGCAACGGCATAATGCTTGTCGAATTACCTGGAATCTTGTGCTATGCATACATGTACACGTAACTGCCAAAATAATGGAAACACTGGAGTAAATGAGGAATACAATGTATACTGAACCAAAATATAAATGCAAAAATGTAAAGTGTTGGTCCCATGTCCCATGAGCTGAAGTAAAAGATCCCAGAAATGTTCCATACGCATAAAACGCTTATTTCTCTCAAATTTTGCGCACAAATTTGTTTACATCTCTCTTAGTGAGCATTTCTCCTTTGCCAAGATAATCCATCCTCCTGACAGGTGTGGCATATCAGGAAGCTGACTAAACAGCATGATCATTACACAGGTGCCAATGTTGTGCCATTCATCTGCCTCAATCACCTCATGTTTCAGCATGATAATGCACGGCCCCATGTCGCAAGGATCTGTACACAATTCCTGGAAGCTGCAAATGTCCCAGTTCTTCCATGGCCTCCATAATCACCAGACATTGAGCATGTTTGGGATGCTCTGGATCGATGTGTAAGTCAGCGTGATCCAGTTCGCGCCAATATCCAGCAACTTCGCACAGCTATTGAAGAGGAGTGTGGGACAATATTCCACAGGCAACAATCAACAGCCTGATCAACTCTATACAAAGGAGATGGAGGAAAATGGTAGTCACACCAGATACTGACTGATTTTCTGAATGGTTTTGATGAGCATGAAAACGATGTGAACCATGTGCCATGGCCGTCTCAGTAACCAGATCTCAACCCATTCAAACACTTATGGGAGATTCGGGATCCGTGCCCAAGACTGCTTTTTCTACCACCATCAAATTATGGAATTTCTTGTAGAAGAATGGTGTTGCATCCCTCCAATAGAGTTCCTGATACTTGTAGAATTTATTCCAAGGTGCATTGAAGCTGTTCTGGCTCATGGTAGCCCAAAGCCTATTAAAGGCCCAATGCAGCCATTTTTATCTCAGTATCAAACGATTTCTGGGTAACAATTATGTACCTTACTATGATTTGTTTTCAATTAAAATGGTCAAAAACAAAAATAGCTTCTTAGCAAGATGATCACTTTCTCAAGCAAGAGTTTTGCTAGGACTGTCTGAGTGGGGAGGGGAAAACTGAAAATGTGCTGTTATTGGCAGAGAGGTTTGGAACTATGAATTAATTTACTACCTGGTGATGTCACCAGGCAGGCCAAAACTCCATCCCACCAAAACAGGCTGAAATTGCAAGTGGTCTTTTCAAACAGCTCTTACAGTAAAGGGCATTATCATCATGTTAATAATATCAGTGTTATTCCAACCTCATAGTGTGGAAATATATATTTAAAAAAAAATCATTTTTGACTGCCCTGGGCCTTTAAGACACTTTATGCTGGTGTTTCCTTTATTTTGGTACTTACAAATATAACTACGACATACAGGTATGATGTAGGCCTAGTTCAAGTGGCACACGGCTTCCCTCTTTTCTCATTCTTTGGCTCAAAAACCACTATTCACCCAGCAGTGAAATTATTTCTACAAAGTTATGGTTTTATACAGTGGAGTAGTAGCTTGCATTGCCTTTGAATTGATCTCCCTCTCTCTCTTTCTCTCACCCTCCCTCCCTTCTTCCTCCCTCCCTGGGTAATGGTATGACCTGGGAGATAACCTGGGAAGGTTTGACTAGCCTACATTTAGGGTGCACAGGTGTGCTTCTTCGGGTGCACAATGCTTCTTCGTCTCCAGACACTGAGCCAGGCAGTGTGTCTTAAAAAATGAAGCTGGTTGTTTAAAGATCACTTGTTGTTCATTACTTGTTGCAAACAGGAGCTACAGAAGCTGGCAATTAAGACTTATAAGGTGCGTGTGTGCGTGTGTGCGTGTGCGTGTGTGTGTGAGTGAGTGAGTGAGTGAGTGAGTGAGTGAGTGAGTGAGTGAGTGTGTTGATGTTTCAGTGTGAGTGTGTTTGTTGCTTCCCTCTCCTTTTCTCTCCCCTCTCCATCTCTCTCTCCTTCTCTCTATCTCTCAGTCCACGTGTTTGCCCCCGAGGACCCCTGTGCCTCTGGGCGTTTGGGCCTATTTTCCTTTGAGGAACTGTCCTGACCTGTGTTTTAGTGCAGGTAATAGCCGTGAACTGTGGGACTTTGTCATTTCCTACACGAGTAGTTCATCACGTTCTTTGATGATGGGCTGAGATTAGGAATTTCCTTTACTGCTTTGAACTACCAGCCTCCTTTGAACCTCTCTCCCAACCGGCTGGTTAGGCTAGATAATGTCATGCCACTGGTTTGTTCTGTAGAGCTGGACAGTAAGGGTGTCCGGCTCCTTTTGTATTAACTGTATGTGAACTCACTTAGATAACGTACATCGATTGCAATTCAAGCAGTTAGCTAGCTAGTAGTTACCACCGTTGCAAAGGAGACAAAGTGCATTGTAATCCAAACTGGGGCACAAATAGGGAACCTCATCCACCTGCTCAACTGACGTAGGCTAGGCCAATATCACTGTACTGAATGGAGGTTAACCAAATGGGAAAAAATGTACATGGCACAGATCTCTGTCTGGTGAAGTCACTACACTCTCCTTAGATATTTCTCACAGGCATTAGGGATGTCTTTGACTCCTGCTTATATGGCAGCCGCTGCCATTGATATGGAACCCTACCGGTCTTAAGAATAACATTCTTTAGGGCTTTCCCCTTTTCTTTCCCCTCCCCCCTCCCTTTGCACTGTTCAATATGATGCCTGAACATCCTTGATCTTTTCACACTAGGATTGCAGATGGAGGATTTTCTCGACTAAGAATCATTATAGTGATCCTTTTGCCAAAGGGGGTTGAGGGGAGAGGTAAGGGGGGGGGGGTCACAGTCAGATAATAACATTCCTGAGACCCAGAGATGAACCCTAGAGCCCCATTTAAGCCACAAGGGTTGTCCAGCACATAGAGAGCAGGGGTGGCCATGACAGGGCAGGACAGGGGATGGGTAGGCAAGAGAGGATTGACCTTTTCATTTATTATGCTACCCACATGTCACAGAGGGAAAAAGTGTTCAGATTTCACAAATGTCTCTCTCTCACTCTACCTGGTACATTCTCAATGCCACTGTCATTCTTCTACGTACTTTCTCTTTCTCAATCTGAAATTGCTTTATGGCTTTATTTTCTTATGGTAAAACTTTGCTTTCACTACAAAGAGACATGGGAAGTACCACAAAGTATGACATGTTACATGGGAATATATGGTATGATATGTTAACAGCATATCATATTTCTGCAATTTCCTGTGTTCTATGTATGCGGTATTGACCCATGTCTTGTATTTGGCTTTCACAATCGTAGCAAATAGATCGTTTTGGTGCTCCATATATCTCTACTCTGACCTACAGGAAGTGGATTCCCCAAATCTGATGTGATTATGCTAATGAGGTCGGTGGGTGGCAGGTAGCCTAGCGGTTAGAGCGTTGGGCCAGTAAACAAAAGGTTGCTGGTTTAAATAAGCCAAATACCCAAGCTGACAAAGTGAAAAATCTGAGCAAGACAGACCCTGTAAAACAACACATTTCCCTGCACCTATCCAGTGTGTGACAATAAAACATTATTATTATTTTTGGTGCATTGGCCACACTGATCTGATAAAAACGGCAATTCACCAGAAGTGACCAGAAACTCCGGCATCAAAAGCTAAAAAGCCACAACTCAGTCAGTTTACATAGTAAACATACAGTTCCCATAGGTTACATCCTCTCTCTGGTTCCCCTCGGGAACTGAACAGTGGTCCAGATTAAGAGTATAATATTCTGTTGGATTTAAATGTTTAGTGGTTCTGTGGCAATGTTCTGGGGCTACACCACAAATCTTGGTTCCTCCAACGTTGGTATTTGAGGAGTTTCTAATGGGTAAAGACGTAGGTTTGGCTGACGTGGAGTGTCGGCATTCACTCATCGTGGCCATTGTTTATAATATGAATATAAACAGAAATGCCTGAACCAGCTGACAGGTTGTCTTTAGCGCTTCCATTAAGGGATTACCTGTGTATATACCGATCGTTGACTGTATTTTAATGTGTGATGGGCTCATCCTAAACTACTTATGATTTGTCAAGATCTTTTTAAGTTGCTGTTGTCATCATACTAGCATGATGACAAACACGTAGGCCTATTGTCGGGACAGCGTAGAAAACAGAAGCTTGTATAGAAACCCCTTTTTTTTCACCAATCACTTTATTTATTTTAGTTGAGCTGCACTATTTGCATTATTTGATTTGGATGCAGGAGTGCAAAACAATTCCCACGTGAAAATATTCTCTGCATTTATACATCCCAGTATTGTAACCTGACCTATGACCTAGAGAGATCACATGGAAACAATACAGGGCTTTGCCACAATTTTTTCCAAAATACTTTTATTTTACAGATGAGACTCATGCCATGTTCTATATTTACGTACAGCATAAGAGGTGAGAAAAAGAGATAAAGTTGTAAAAAAAAACATATTTTTCCAAAAACCTCACATTTATATTAGAGATGGGCATCGGGCTGCCAAAACCTTTATCAGATGGCTCTACCGAGCCCTCTTGGAACATACTGGTATGTTCTGTCTTTTATCTGCTTTTAAATCTTTCCAGATATTTTCATCTGTCTTATGAAACTATTCTAGCTACTGAACCAAACATTTGAGCATTTTCAAGGGGGGTCTATTTAAGTGACACTCTTATAGGGAATCTATTTTCTTGGCAGTTCCAGCTCCTCTCCAAACTCCTCATTAGCCAGCTATTTCACTCTACCTCGTCCTCCGTGCATACAGTATGCACATCTCCAAAGTTCTTTATGCTCTTTTGTTTTCGACACCCCTTGTGATTGTGTGACTGACTGCCAGGCATGAAGCAGTCAAAACTCCTTCTCCTCTCCCTTCCCCACTTGGCTGGAGAATTTATAACCAAGTCATCGCCCCTGAGACAGAAGCTGAGAGGAGCCCTGTTTCGCTGAAACGTATCACCCGCTCCCTTGACGCACCCCGTACCCATCTTGTTATTTTGTTCTCCCTTGGATATACTTCGACACCGTGGGTGACGACAGTGACAGCGCTCTATGACATCCATTCCTTAGCGTCTGCCCGGTCACCTGAAGCTACGCACGGCCATTTCATCTTTCTCCATCTCCCACCTCCCCCGCCTCCACTTCAATTGTGTTATCCAAATCAAAGGTGGCGCGCATTGTCCAGGCTGAACATTACACCGGTGTCATGTAAGCTCCTTGAGCAAAGAACAGCTGCAGGTAATTCAGACAGAGAATCCATGTTGTGTGTGGTGTGGTGCTGAACCCAGAGAGTGGGTGTAAAGCCCTCGTGCCATTAACACTTCAGCCCTTTGGCCTGTGTGTTTGGCAGCTCCCCTCTCTGTAAATGAAACCAGAAGATGCTGGCGGTTTGGATAACACTGCTGTGGGACCACATGCTAACCGGGCTACTAAAAGTGTACTGGCTCTGACAAGTATTGTGTCGGGAGCCAAAGAAGCTTTGTCATACGCCTACTCAGAAATATATCCAAAATAAAGGCTTTATGTTACCAAAGAGCGAGGCCTATGAGGTCAGATGCATGTAGCTGAATTTGTAATGAGATGAACCTAAACATTTCACGTGAGGGTGACAAACAAGGTCTGGAATATTTCAACAAAGACACATAAAGCCCTACAGAGCCTAACCTGACTAGCCCATGACACTGACAAATCTCCCAGAAACAGCAATATTGCAATACTAATTGAATGACAAAAGTGTATGCTTAATTATTGTTAATATTAAGCAGAGCAAAATGAATTCAAACCAATTATGTTTAAATTAAATCTGACACTATGGCAGTCTTTCACAAATGTGTTGATTGATCGTTGATTTTGAGAATTTCAAAACGCTGACTATCTGACAGGGATTTTAGTCATTTCAAAGAGCATTGATGCTACTAGACAGTACACAGTTCAGTTTGTGATAAGCTCCCTCGAAAACAAACCAATAAAGAACATTCAGCTAACAATGAAGAGTTACACGGCATGATTGGGGGCCGGCAGCCTGAACGTAGAATATGGACACACAATAGCAAACAAAAATGACGCTGACTTAAAAGGTCCTGATCGTACGACGCCAAATATCAAATAATAGAAGCTTATTTAACAAAATAAACTATGTCCTTATAAAAGTGGATTCACAAACGAGGGGTTGTGGTTATATAAAATAAAGGATTTGGGGAGTTTTCATGAAGAGGTTCAATGTTGTCATTGTCCTTGGAGGATGGAGACGTTATCCAAACCAATAATTACACTAATTCCAACCGCTATCTAGAAAAGCTCCTATCAGCCTAACACCAATATTTGGAGACAATTTACCTAGACAAGCCCATCCATAAGGTCCTTTCAAAAATCCCTATAGAGATTGAATAAGTTTAATGCCCAAAACTACAATTTCAGCCTCCTTAGCATCACAACATTTGTCTAATAAGATAAACGGACCAGAGTGTAGAGGGGGAAAGAACGGCCAGCCTTTTCCGTTACACCAGAATTTGAGGTTAAGATTCTTTGGACTGGGCTGAAGAACATTTTTCCACGCAGTCAACTGAAAGTGCACTTTATTCTGCCCTCTTCAAATGATCATTGACCAAAAGTCTCCCTATAGCAGCTCTAGGATTTGATGCTGAAACTCTAGATTGTACTCACCACCAGATGGGATAGCCTCCAAGCACCCGCCAGCTGGACAACCACACACACATCATATATCCAATCAGGAACAAATCCATGAGGTATGCCTTGTGGTGGTAGAGTGGAAATGGATCAATACATAGAATTTCCAATTGGGAATGAAGAACAGACTTCCTGGAGGAGAAGCTTTAGGAAAAGCTTGATTGTTGAGGGACGGGAAAATTGAAATCAAATTGAAGCAAACAAAAAAAACAACTTCCTCCTGTTTTCCCCCTTCTTTGAGTCTGGACAGGAAAATGTGTCTGTCTCCTAGTAGTTAGGAGAGTAAGTGTCTCTCTCTCTCACACATATACAAACGCACACACACACACACACGCTCCTACCCGTCCTCTCCTTCCCTCCCTCTCTATGAGGTTCTTTCCTAAGGTAGATATGTTTTTCTCTCCACTTTTTTCTCTCCCTCAGGATGCCTCATCCACAGGCCCAATATGAAAGGGGGGAAAAAAGAAGACGAGCGAGGTTTGGAGATGTCAGCTGGCAAGCCAATCACAGAGGATGGCCTTAGGTTACGAGAAAAATTATTCGTTCCCATCCGTCAATCACACACCACCCCCTGGTAATGTGGAAAAGAAAGAAAGGAGAGAGAAAGAGGGAGGGTGAGAGGGAGGGAAAATGAGAAGAGGTGTAAGGGAGGGACAGAGCAAAAAGGTAGAGCTCTTCTTATTCAATCTATTTCATCTATGATAATTCAAAGCAAGCACTCCCCAAAGTGGCTCAGGATAGGTGAAGGGGTAAGGCCTGCCTCTTCATTGAGGCTTTGGGATTGGCGGCGTAGCGGAGGACATGCAGGGGGGAGGAAGTGTTGACTTCATTTCTAGGGGTTGTGCCCTGACTAATTGAGCCGGATATATATGCATACAGTGCATCCACACCCTTTCTCTCTCAGGCACACAGGGAGACATTTACAGTGAATTTTATAAATTGTTGTCCTCCCACCCTGAAGAGAGGACATAAAAGACGACACAATAAAGCCATAAAACGTGGTGGTTGGGCCAGGAACACAAGGCTATATTCTCTAATGGCCCAAAGGCGACACATTTGACATCAATACCATTGTCATTTTGATGGGCTGAGGGGCAGGCAGTAGTTGGTGAGAGAGGAGAGAGAAGGGGACATACCAGTAAAGGGACATTATTTCTAGAACTAACCGAAAGCAAATTTAAGATGTTGGCAAACTGATTTGATACAATGACAAACTGCACACTTTTGTTGAATCGCTGGGTTAAATGCTATTTTATTTATGTCAAGACATAGGGAAAAGTTAGATTTTCAACAATGGTGTATATTGGGTCTACTGTACCACAACAGAAAAAACATAAATTAACCCATTAAAAGACTGCAGTATGTTTACGGAAATTAAATGTTATACATTTATTTTACGTTTCCTCTATAGAGAGAAAAACGTCTTGGTTGGACAGCTTGTTATTGGAGTGTTGCAAGTGGTTTGCATCGTGTCTTTGGAGAGTCATATCTAATGCTCTTAGCGGTTCCTCTACTATGTTTTTAGGGTTCTGTGCTTTCAGATGGTGTTTTCTTTGTAATAGAAACACTGCACAATGCAGACATTACATGACATAATGCAAAGCCTTCATCTGAGTCAAAAACAAAATCAATATGAGTTATTTAAAGTTCTTTACCGTGAAATGTATTAAACTGTTATATTTGTTACCAGACACACAGCTATTCAGCCACTGAAGTAATCATACTTTTGAGAAACTTCCCGCTGGGCACAAACTGGTCGAATCATTGTCGTTTCAATGTCATTTGTCAACACATTGTGACGTGAAATCGAACGTTTGAAAAAAGTAATTGAGAGTGAAATTTCAACCACAGGATTACATCATCATGGTAATCACATTTCTATATAGACACACCTTGTATAAAGGATGTTGAATTTGTACCTTTTAAGCAATGTCAGATCTTCAACATTAAATCCACTATCAGAAAAAAAAACAGCACCTCCTACTGGAGAATTGATCTATCTACTGTACTGCTACCCTTTGGCTTCCCATCCAGGGTTTTAACCAAGCCAAATCCTGCTTAGATATTTGTCACTGACTATTACCAATGTGCTATCGTGATCATTTTTGTTGAGAGACCTCCACTTAAAAACGAAATAGATTCACTGTTGCTATCAAAGTAAATCCAAAGGGTAGGTTTAACAGAGCAAATTAAATGTGGCCATATTTTATCACTCATTTAAAATCAATGATACTATTTAAGCTTATAAAGCATTTGCAAAGTAATCAACAGGTATCTAATAATTTCTATGCTGGATTCATCTGGTCTCCATCTCAACCCAAAATCAAAATGAAAGAATATGACTAAATGAAATCAAACTATTTAAAGTGCATTTAGTTGTATTCTTTAACTTAGATTTTTGGTTTAGATGGAGACATGAATCCAACATATCAATAAATAATTTGTAGACAAACTGAAATTAAAGCCAGACAAAGTCAGTGGCTCAGATGGAACTCTAATGAGTAGATCTCCTTTAAATGTTGATATTGCTTTTGTAATACAGTAAATAGACTAAAGTTAAGGCGATCTTACAAATGAATGCAACATTCAACTTGAAAATGAGTAACACATTCATGGCCACATTTTTAGGTGACCGAAACGTTTTGGGCCGTGACATTATTTTCGTATGATTCTTTTTCGACCCCACGACGTAAAGAAAGGATGTAATCAACGGACAATGTTTCCTTTTTTATTTGGGACAGTCTCTTACAAATCAGTCTGACAGTGTTTTTTTGAAAGTATTTCAATCTGAAGGAAGTATGCGTTGAAGTGACTGAAATGCATCAGAAAGGTATTCGGAAAGTATTCAGACCCTTTGACTTTTTCCACATTTTGTTACGTTACAGCCTTATTCTAAAATGGATTACATAAATCTATGTCATCAATCTACACACAATACCCCATAATGACAAAGCGAAAACAGGTTTTTACAAAAAGTATGCAAATGTATTAACAATAAAAGGGTAAAAAGTATTCAGACCCTTTGCTATGAGACTCAAAATTGAGCTCAGGTGCATCCTGTTTCCATTGATCATCCTTGAGATGTTTCTACAACTGGATATTTTTTTATATTTTATTAACCTTTATTCAACTAGGCAAATCAGTTAGGAAGAAATTATTATTTTCAATGACGGCCTTGGAACAGTGGATTAACTGCCTGTTCAGGGGCAGAACGACAGATTTGTACCTTGTCAGCTCGGTGATATGAACTTGCAACCTTTCGGTTACTAGTCCAACGCTCTAACCCCTAGGCTACCCTGCTGCCCCAAAATTGGATTGGAGTCCACCTGTGGTAAATTTAATTGATTAGACATGATTTGTAAAGGCACACACCTATAAAAGGTTCCACAGTAGACAGTGCATGTTAGAGCAAAAACAAAGCCACGAGGTCGATGGAATTGTCCTTAGAGCTCAGAGGCAGGATTGTTTCAAGGCATAGATATGGGGAAGGGTACCAAAAACATTCAATGAAGGTTGAACAAGCATTGAAGGTCCACAAGTTTGGTACCACTAAGACTCTTACTAGAGCTGGCTGCCTGGCCAAACTGAGTTCATCTGTTGAGATGGGAGAACCTTTCAGAAGGACAACCATCTCTGCAGCACTCCACCAATCAGGCTTTTGTGGTGGCCAGACAGAAGAAACTCCTCAGTGTGTCTTTACACACGACAGCCTGCTTGGAGTTTGCCAAAGGGCACCTAAAGGACTCTCAGACCATGAGAAACAAGATTCTCTGGTCCGATGAAACCAAGATTGAACTCTTTGGCCTGAATGGCAAGCGTCATGTCTGGAGGAAACCTGGCACCATCCCTACGGTGAAGCATGGTGGTGGCAGCAACATGCTGTGGGCATGTTTTTCAGAGGCAGCGACTGGGAGACTCGTCAGGATCGAGGGAAAGATGAACAGAGCAAAGAACAGAGAGATCCTTGATGAAAACCTGCTCCAGAGCACTCAGGACCTCAGACTTGGGGGTGAATGTTCACCTTCCAACAGGACAACAACCTTAAGCACACAGCCAAGACAACGCAGGAGTGGCTTCCCTTTTCATTATTATTATTATTTATTTAACCTTTATTTTTCTAGGCAAGTCAGTAAAGAACATATTCTTATTTACAGTGACGGCCTACCGCGGAACAGTAGGTTAACTGCCTTGTTCAGGAGCAGAATGACAGATTTTTATCTTGTCAGCTCGGGGATTCGATGGCCCAACGCTACAACCACTAGGCTACCTGCCAACCAAAATAGTGTGTTCCCTTACCAGGAATCGATCCCGGGCCACGGCGGTGAGAGTCTAATCGCCAAATCTAGACCACTAGGGAAAAAGTCCCTGAATGTCCTTGAGTGGCCCAGCCAGAGCCCAGACTTGAACCCAATCGAACATCACTGGAGAGACCTGAAAATAGCTGTGCAGCGATGCTCCCCAACCAACCGGACAAAGCTTGAGAGGATCTGCAGAGAAAAATGGTAGAAACTCCCCAAATACAGGTGTGCCAAGACTCAAGGCTGTAATCGCTGCTAAAGGTGCTTCAACAAAGTACTGAGAAAAGGGTCTGAAATACGTAAATGTGATATTTCAGTTTGACATTTTTAATACATTTGCAAAAAATTCAAAAAAACTTTTTTGCTTAGTCATTATGGGGTATTATGTGTAGATTGATGAGGGGGAAAAAACAATTTCATCAATTTTAAAATAAGACAGTAACATAAAGAAATGTGGAAAGAGTCAAGGCGTCTGAATACTTTCCGTATGCAGTCTGAATACTTTCCGTATGCAGTCTGAATACTTTCCGTATGAAGTCTTAATACTTTCCGTATGCAGTCTGAATACTTTCCGTATGCAGTCTGAATACTTTCCGTATGCAGTCTGAATACTTTCCGTATGCAGTGACGGGTCATAATATTTTGTAGTTCAACCCGTTTTGATAGCTGGAGCCACATTTGTAGGAAGAAAACAGAAACCGATCTGTTTAGTACAACTTTGGTTTAGCGGCTACCGGAGTTCACTGGCGTTAATTGTTCTGTTCTGTGAGCCAAACGCACGTCCTTTTTTTTGTTTCTCTCGACACCCCTTTTTTCAAATCAGGCGACCCCACGTGGGAGTTTGGGAAACGCTTCTATAACTATACCTTTCTTCTTATGTAATCATATAAAACATGTATTTTCAAGATAGCATACACACAGTAGGTCGTCACAGGTCTGTGGAGATCTTCACAATTACTGTAATAATTCTGTACAGAATCTTGAACGCCATTGATCCCTTGCACCATATACATTTAATGTAATCTCAACTGCAATCCAATTCATTTGGTTCTGCTATTAGACGAAGCACAGTGATAACACATTATGCTGACATTGTATTCCCATTTTAATTTTTCGCTGTGGTTTTATAGTTGAAAGCATAGTGAAATTCAACTAACTTTTCGCTGTCTTTTTGAGTTGGTGAATATAAGTTGTAATCTCGTTCATCAGCGTCCCAACCAAATATTACCCAATGATCCACTTTAAAATGATGCGGTGTGCCCAGTGGGAAAGGCCCACATTTATTAATTGACTGATCTTGTCTTATGCTGTATATTTCCTTAATGATCTGTTGTAGCTTTCGGACTGATGTAGACATAGTGGCACAAGCGCCTCAAAGAGGAACTGACCAAGGCTGCAATGTCCTACTTGCTGTACCCATGGGGATCATGTCAGTCTTGCATCCAAACCTTGCACCCCTTCTGAAAAAACCTACACTCGATCCCTCCGATGTCAACAACTACAGACCAGTATCCCTTCTTTCTTTTCTCTCCAAAACTCTTGAACGTGCCGTCCTTGGCCAGCTCTCCCGCTATCTCTCTCAGAATGACCTTCTTGATCCAAATCAGTCAGGTTTCAAGACTAGTCATTCAACTGAGACTGCTCTTCTCTGTATCACGGAGGCACTCCGCACTGCTAAAGCTAACTCTCTCTCCTCTGCTCTCATCCTTCTAGACCTATCGGCTGCCTTCGATACTGTGAACCATCAGATCCTCCTCTCCACCCTCTCCGAGTTGGGCATCTCCGGCGCGGCCCATGCTTGGATTGCGTCCTACCTGACAGGTCGCTCCTACCAGGTGGCGTGGCGAGAATCTGTCTCCTCACCACGCGCTCTCACCACTGGTGTCCCCAGGGCTCTGTTCTAGGCCCTCTCCTATTCTCGCTATACACCAAGTCACTTGGCTCTGTCATAACCTCACATGGTCTCTCCTATCATTGCTATGCAGACGACACACAATTAATCTTCTCCTTTCCCCCTCTGATGACCAGGTGGCGAATCGCATCTCTGCATGTCTGGCAGACATATCAGTGTGGATGACGGATCACCACCTCAAGCTGAACCTCGGCAAGACGGAGCTGCTCTTCCTCCCGGGAAGGACTGCCCGTTCCATGATCTCACCATCACGGTTGACAACTCCATCGTGTCCTCCTCCCAGAGCGCTAAGAACCTTGGCGTGATCCTGGACAACACCCTGTCGTTCTCAACTAACATCAAGGCGGTGGCCCGTTCCTGTAGGTTCATGCTCTACAACATCCGCAGAGTACGACCCTGCCTCACACAGGAAGCGGCGCAGGTCCTAATCCAGGCACTTGTCATCTCCCGTCTGGATTACTGCAACTCGCTGTTGGCTGGGCTCCCTGCCTGTGCCATTAAACCCCTACAACTCATCCAGAACGCCGCAGCCCGTCTGGTGTTCAACCTTCCCAAGTTCTCTCACGTCACCCCGCTCCTCCGCTCTCTCCACTGGCTTCCAGTTGAAGCTCGCATCCGCTACAAGACCATGGTGCTTGCCTACGGAGCTGTGAGGGGAACGGCACCTCAGTACCTCCAGGCTCTGATCAGGCCCTACACCCAAACAAGGGCACTGCGTTCATCCACCTCTGGCCTGCTCGCCTCCCTACCACTGAGGAAGTACAGTTCCCGCTCAGCCCAGTCAAAACTGTTCGCTGCTCTGGCCCCCCAATGGTGGAACAAACTCCCTCACGACGCCAGGACAGCGGAGTCAATCACCACCTTCCGGAGACACCTGAAACCCCACCTCTTTAAGGAATACCTAGGATAGGATAAAGTAATCCTTCTCACCCCCCTTAAAAGACCTAGATGCACTATTATAAAGTGGCTGTTCCACTGGATGTCATAAGGTGAAAGCACCAATTTGTAAGTCGCTCTGGATAAGAGCGTCTGCTAAATGACTTAAATGTAAATGTAAATGTCTAAACTACTACCTCTCAACATCCTTTAGATAAACCCTATTGGTGACCACAAATCAAATAACTCTTATCTTCTCTGGTGTGGCTGTGAAATGTCACCCACTGTGGGTTTGTCTGGTGACAACTGATGTGTTTCCTGGTGGTGGTGGTGGTGGTCTACCTCAGGCAGTGAGTGAGTGAGTGCCGGAGGGGCTGAAGGAAGGGGCTGTGAAGAGCTCCCTACCTACCAAAGGGAGAGAACCCAGTGACCACAGCCTAGAGGTCAGCCACAGAATACACTCCTCACCCTTCTCCAGTTTTATTCACCACAACAAAGAAGATGGGTAATAAACTGTGACCGATGCACTTTGGGACCAAATATCGGCCTGTTTGACAAAGAAAAACATCAGTCACTATCCCCCAAAATGTGAGAGTAATATTGACATTAATGACAAACATCCTTGTGGAATAATGAGCATAAATCTTTTGGTTATAGTCTCGATAATACTTTCCGTCAAGATGGGGTATGTATCTGTGACGTTCACGACCAGGAACCAAGGTCTGCTTTCGATCACCGACATTGTCGCGCGCTACAGTGCAGGCATTTGAAAATGTGCTGAGCTCAGCTCCATTTGGACTCTAGGCATTCTTGAGGAGTGATTAACGCTTCGCAGGGCCAGGGATGGATGGATGGGGAATGTGAAGGGAGCACAATTTACGAGGAGAGGCGATGGAATGGTCTGCGGTCTGCATCTAAACAACGTTGAAACCACGTTTCCCTGCAGCTCAAAGCCACAACATTAGCAACTGTCTGGAAACTTGACGATTACAATCTAGAACTCTGCAACCTGGTCCTGAACTGTGATTCAGGAAATGGGGACAGTTTCCATTTTTTAGTATGTCTGTTAACATACAGATCTCTCTATGTCTCTATGTCTCTTTTGACTAATTCTGAGATACAGATGCAGTAGGCCTATTGCCAGTGCATGGCGCTTCCACGAGCTTGATTGGGCTGTGGTTTCAGGCTCACTTCGTCAGTGTAGACAGTGGGAGACTTCTCAGAGGCTATGACCTCTAGGTCAGGAGTTCATCTCTCTCCAGTGTTTCTAGACGCCACGTCTCTTTAGGAACTGATCTGCAAGGTAACCCGTCACGTTCAGATATTCTATCCAGTGGATTTACTATATAGACCTGGTTGGTGTCAAAGTCTTTGAATATTTTTCTCACCTGAGATTTCAGGTTCCTCATTGGAGGGATAAGATGACGTCTGGCTCCAGGGCAGGTACAAAGATGACTCTGGAACAGCCTGAAATGTCAGCACTTGTTTGGCCTGTGTTTGTTGACTGCGTAGTGTATGTCAATAGTGACATAAAACGCGTGCGTGTCTATTCTCGTGCATGCGTGGGTGCTTGGGCACGTGTTTGTAAGCGAGAGAGAGACTATGAGCTTGCATCAGTATATGTGCCCAGGAGGAGGGGGGGGCACACACAGAGGTCCCCTGCCGTGCTGGTTTCTATGGTGACCTGAGAAAGGCTGTAACCAGGTCCTGCTCTTTCTCAGGCCTGATCAGCGTACTACCACAAAGGAGGACATGTGTTCAACCCCCACCCCCCACCTCCCGCCCCCTTCCACTCAATCCGACCAGCGTGGCCGGACACAGGCAGCCAATAAAACCAGGATTAGGGGGGCGTCTACACACACTGGGCTGTAGCGGAAAACGTTTCTGAACACGCCCAACTACGCCCTCCCCTCACACACTTCTTTTCTTTCATTACTTCTTTCTGTCTCTCTTTCTTATACCATCTTTCTCTCTTTGTTTAATTTCATTCGCTCCCATTTTCTCCCCTTCCTCTGCCTCTTTCTTTCAGACCCCTCACTCTGTAAGCTCTTGACACAATGGGGTGTTCAGAAATTACTCATTTTGCCGGGGCAGTTCAGACAATTCTCAATGCCCTTCAATGCCCGCCTCCCCCTGTCATCTGTCTTGCCCTGTTATGATAATGCAATGTGCTCCATCACAATAACAATGCTGTGTGTGTGTGTGTGTGTGTGTGTGTGTGTGTGTGTGTGTGTGTGTGTGTGTGTGTGTGTGTGTGTGTGTGTGTGTGTGTGTGTGTGTGTGTGTGTGTGTGTGTGTGTGTGTGTGTGTGTGTGTGCTTCTACATGTGTTCCACAGAGATAAAACTCAATGTCTCTGGTTTATTGTTTCACTCCAGAACAATGCAATAATGTTTTGTTTGCAATATGTCCCATCTGCAAGGAAACCTATCTTGTGTTGTGTACTGTCATGAATGTCTGGCGTACCCTACCAGTAGGCCTCTCTGCATCCAGAGACCGCATCCTCATCCATCTGCTCTGGCTCCCATCTCCCTCACGCTGTAATGCTAACGTGTCCTGGAAATGGGAGCGTTTGGATAATATCGCCGCAGCCTTTGTCAGGGACTTTGTAAGCTGGGGACAAAGAGCGACAAGAACTCTCCCCCAAACAAACCTTTTTCATTAGAGCCGCAAACACTTAGTCCCTTAGCTATGCAGCAGGAGCCTCTATTGGTGTGGGAGGCCGAGCCACTGTCACACAGGCAGGGAAGAAACCTTAAACCCTCGGCTGGCGGTCTTCAGCCGGACACTGAGCCCAAGCCTAATTAAAGGGCACTTAAGCCCCACAATGAGCCTCCGTGCAGGTTTGAGGGCGGCGGGGGCCTCAGAGTGGAGGGGCAGTATTCATGGCACTCGTAAACAAGGGGTATGAGACAGAAACAGAGAGAGAGAAGAGAAGAGAAGAGGGGCTATGTGAGAGAGAAGAGGGGCTATGTGCCAGAGACTTTGTTCACACAAGATGAAGAGTCAACAGCCAGCCCTCTTGCCATCCCCCTTAATAACCACCAACTTCAGAGGGCCCTGTGAACACAATGTTTCTCCCACTCCCCTCCTCTTGCTCTCAATCATTGATGGGACAATGAGGGAGCCCACCCTGCACCCCCTCCCTGGTCCTCTCACCCCCCCCAAACAGACACTTCTTTTATTGAAATTCTTTGGTGTTTTAATCCCCAGCTTCCTCCAGGGGTAATAATGGACTCCCTGCGACAGCCTTTTCCAGCACCGATTGCTATCATCCTCCCAGCCCAGGTCACAAGTCTACTCCTCCTCCAATGACAGCACTATATGCCTTCCCAGTCAGTGAAAATAAGCTATAGCTAGCACTGTAGCATTCAAAAGTAAATTAAATGTCATCTTAAATCAATATAAATGAGCTGATGAGTTATTCAAAGGTTGATGGGAAGTCAGAGCAATCGTGTAATTGTTCAAAGTTATACAGTTTACTCCAGTAACAGTGTCATGTTGTATTTCAAGGTGATGCTACCTCAGAGCCAATAGCAAATGTGTCCTTACAATCTCGCAGTGACCAACCTTTGTTTTAAAATTGTCTAAACTACGGCTAGTTTTAGAATTCAAATGACAAGGTATTGATTTAAGTTGTATTTTGTCAGAGGGAGACAGAATGTGGAGTTGGGCAGAGACAGGAGGCAGTGGTTCCCAAACTGTGGGGTGCAAACCCTAGGGGAGCGGGGGTCCCCCCAATTTAAAAAAATAATAATAATGAAGGAACTCAGTCCAGCTTTCAATGTACTCTTGAAAGTTGTAATAGCAGAATGCACAAGGTGCAATTTTGAAATGAGGTAGTGCGTCATCAGTTCCTCTTGTCATGTCTCAGAGAGCTGTTTATAGCAATGTCCTGGTTTTCTTCTGTTGTTGTTTTATTTAACCAGGAAAGTCCGTTAAGAACAAATTCTTATTTATAATGACGGCATAGGAACAGTGGGTTAACTGCCTTGTTCAGGGGCAGAACGACAGATTTTTTCCTTGTCAGCTCAGGGATTTGATCTAGCAACCTTTCAGTTACTGGCCCAACACACTAACCACTAGGCTACCTGCCATCCCATCAAATAGCCTATGTCAGCTAATGCTTTTTAGCTAGGTTTTTTAACCCATAGATTTTGTTGTAATGTTTGAGTGTTACCGAATGTTGGAAGGGCGGCCTGAGTGAAAAAGTTTGGGAACCCCTAGTGTAGAGGACTGCATGAACAATGAGCATTCTACAGTACCCAACATCATGGGTTTCTGTTACATTATCATATGGCTTGTGATGACCTTCCAATGTCCCTGTACTATTACCTTTCACATTTAACTTGACTACATGTTCAATTGGTCCTCATTGCAGGTGTATCATTCACTCCCAGTCAAAAGAGTCCCTAAGGGGGAAGCGACTAGCTGGAAATGTGAGGATGGTGACATCTACTGGTCACATAGGGTTCTTAAAGGTGGTACTGCGGAGGAGACTCCGTGGCAAAGGTAGATCATCGCTGCATATATCAATAAATAAGGCTCCTCCTATCATGACTCTTATGCTATACATTATCCATACTACATTATCAATACCAGCAGCAATATCAATAAAAAGTAAACAAATTACTGTAAATGTGGGCTTTTTCCTTATTATTTTATTATTATATCAAATAGTAAATGACAATCATTTTAGACTATAAATGCATTCTATCTCTATGGAAAACGTGAGTTTATATTACAGAAAGGCCCTAGAGCAAAAGAGAGACAGTAATGCCAGAAGATAATCTAAGAATGAAAGGTATCTTATCATTAAAAGCTGTTATTTTATTTTTTTAAATTATTTTATTTATTTCACCTTTATTTAACCAGGTAGGCTAGTTGAGAACAAGTTCTCATTTACAATTGCGACCTGGCCAAGATAAAGCAAAGCAGTTCGACAGATACAACAACACAGAGTTACACATGGAGTAAAACAAACATACAGTCAATAATACAGTATAAACAAGTCTATATACAATATGAGCAAATGAGGAGAGAAGGGAGGTAAAGGCAAAAAAGGCCATGGTGGCAAAGTAAATACAATATAGCAGGTAAAACACTGGAATGGTAGTTTTGCAATAGAAGAATGTGCAAAGTAGAAATAAAAATAATGGGGTGCAAAGGAGCAAAATAAATAAATAAATTAAATACAGTTGGGAAAGAGGTAGTTGTTTGGGCTAAATTATAGGTGGGCTATGTACAGGTGCAGTAATCTGTAAAATGCTCTGACAGTTGGTGCTTAAAGCTAGTGAGGGAGATAAGTGTTTCCAGTTTCAGAGATTTTTGTAGTTCGTTCCAGTCATTGGCAGCAGAGAACTGGAAGGAGAGGCGGCCAAAGAAAGAATTGGTTTTGGGGGTGACTAGAGAGATATACCTGCTGGAGCGTGTGCTACAGGTGGGAGATGCTATGGTGACCAGCGAGCTGAGATAAGGGGAGACTTTACCTAGCAGGGTCTTGTAGATGACCTCGTGCCTTGTTATTACAGGCACGAGTCCTATTAAACAGCGTCATGTTACGTTTGAAAGCTTTACCGGGAGAGTCTTACCGGGAGAGCCTTAACGAGAGAGCCTTACCGGGAGAGCCTTACCGGGGAGAGCCATACCGGGAGAGCCTTACCGGGGGAGCCTTAACGAGAGAGCCTTACCGGGAGAGCCTTAACGAGAGAGCCTTACCGGGAGAGCCTTAACGAGAGAGCCTTACCGGGAGAGCCTTAACGAGAGAGCCTTACCGGGAGAGCCTTAACGAGAGAGCCTTTACCGGGAGAGCCTTAACGAGAGAGCCTTACCGAGAGAGCCTTAACGAGAGAGCCTTACCGAGAGAGCCTTACCGAGAGAGCCTTACCGAGAGAGCCTTACCGAGAGAGCCTTAACGAGAGAGCCTTACCGGGAGAGCCTTAACGAGAGAGCCTCGAGCGAAAGAAATGTGGTAGTGAAAGAGGAGGGGGAAAGTCTACAAAGACTTTGAAGCTTCAGTTGATCATCCACCGAAGTAGCCAGTTGTTTTAGGCCAGAAATGACATTTCCACCCCCGTCACACGAAATGTTTTTCAAACAGTAGCTCTACAATAAAACACAAAAGATATCCACAGTGGGCCGAAGATCGAGGCCCATACTTCAGCAGATATATTACATTATTGACTCATCATGTTTCAGAATTTTCTATGACAACAATGTTGTCACCGCTGAAAATGAACAAGGTGAAATCAGTGGCAATGACAGTGAATATAATGTATGTCTATGACCGTTGCGTGAACATAAAATGAAGACAATCTCATTTGATTGGAATGGATTGGATTTGATTGCTTGATTTCATTTCAGTGTCATACACCACGGGGTGGTGGCACAAACAAAACAAAATACATTTGATATAACCATAGCATGATTAACTACCACATTGTCACATTATATTGTCACATTATATTGATTTAGGTTGATTTATACAAACAATACCTTGCTCCTTCTACCCCATTGAATAGGCCCTTTCTGAAATAGAATTCTAGCCTGTGTTGGTCATGTAGCCAGACCACATCAGGATGAGCACTAAAAAATGTACAAAAAAGAACATGTCTCAGATTTGGATATATGCAACCTACAGCACAATGCGCTTAGATCATGGCTGACTTTGAAAATAATGACGTATAGAAGTATAGATATTCTTATATGGCCATGAGTAGAGACTTGATAGGAGTCTTTGGCACTGTTATGGTTTTTCCATTGATTTCAATGCCAGCTATGATCTCAGAGCATTGTTCTGTATTTGCATGTGACGGTAGATCTAGGTTTACATCTCTAACACACCGCTCTGTAACACCCAGGGCTATAAACATGATAAAATACCTTCTCATCTGGCCAAACACTCACCTTAATGCCACTCAACTTGGGGTACCCTTAGACAGTAGGTATCACATAACCACCCAGGTAAATGGAACATAGCTGACCCCCTAAGCTTTAGGGAATGGCGTTCCCTAAATTAGTGTTTGGACTTATCTGGGGATCTAGAACATGACACTCTTGATCTTCTTTGATTTGTGAGTCTCAGGCATCAACCTCGTCAGTCATTCTCACTGCTTCTACCCTAGAGGAGCCTCCACTATCCCACCACAGAAAAGAGCCAGAGGCCTCCTTTTGTGCACAAATATCAACTTATGATTTGAAATGATGTCAGAATTATCTAAAGAATGGAGCTAGACTATTTGTTTTGGTCAAATGGAGCCATTAGAAAAAATACTTCTCTATTTGATAACACTGTTTTACTGTTGGCCTATTAGTATTCATCTACAGTGCCTACAGAAAGTACCCCTTGATTTTTCCCACATGTTGTTGTGTTACAGCCTGAATTTAAAAAATGTGTCACTGGCCTACACACAATACCCCATAATGTCAAAGTGGAATTATGTTTTAAGAATTTTTTACTAATTAATAAAAAATGGAAAGCTGAAATGTCTTGAGTCAATAGGTATTCTGCCCCTTTGTTATAGCAAGCCAAAATAAGTTCACAAGTAAAAATGTGTTTAACAAGTCACATAATAAGTTGTATGGACTCACCTCATCTCTGTACCCCACACATACAATTATCTGTAAGGTTCCTCAATCGAGAAGTGAATTTCATACACAGATTCAGCCACAAAGATCAGGGAGGTTTTCCAATGCGTCACAAAGATGGTAGATGGGTAAAAAATTAAAAAGCAGACATTGAATATCCCTTTATTAATTACACTTGGGATGGTGTATCAATACACCCAGTCACTACAATGATACAGGCCTCCTTCCTAATTCAGCTGCCGGAGAGGAAGGAAACTGCTCAGGGATTTCACCATGAGGCCAATGGTGACTTTAAAACAGTTACAGAGTTTAATGGCTGTGATAGGAGAAAACTGAGGATGGATCAACAACATTGTAGTTACTCCACAATACTAACCTAATTGGCAGAGTGAAAAGAAAAAACCCTGTACAGAGTAAAAATATTCCAAAACATGCATCATGTTTGCAACAAGGCACTAAAGTAATACTGCAAAAAATGTGCCAAAGCAATTAACTTTTTGTCCTGAATACAAAATGTTATGTTTATGGCAAATCCAATACAAGAGTACCACTCTTCACCTTGGTTTCTCGGGAACCCCGCTTACCTCCCCCAGAGCGCTTCGATGGAGAGTCGGACACCTGTCAGGCATTTCTAGATCAGTGTTCGCTAATCATCGAGCTGCAGCCCTCCTCCTTCCTCTCGAACCACTCTAAAATAGGGTACTTCATCACGCTGATGTCCGGGAAGGCTCTTGCCTGGTCTATGGCAGTATGGGAACAACAGTCAGTTTGGAGGAGTTCGTGGCAGAGGTAAAGAAGGTATTCGATGCGCCATTGTCCAGGAGAGGCTTCCCAGAAGTTTCTCCAGCT
This sequence comes from Oncorhynchus nerka, assembly GCF_034236695.1. Taxonomy (NCBI): domain Eukaryota; kingdom Metazoa; phylum Chordata; class Actinopteri; order Salmoniformes; family Salmonidae; genus Oncorhynchus; species Oncorhynchus nerka. The sequence continues at coordinate 1,298,947 of NC_088411.1, forward strand.
TTGGCAAGGCTCCCGCAGTGTGGCAGACTATGCAGTGGATTTCCGCACGTTGGCAGCGGAGAGTGCCTGGAACCCAGAAGTTCTGTTCGACATGTTCCTGCATGGAGTTTCGGAGGAAGTAAAGCTGCCCGGGAACTACCGACGGATCTCGACTCGCTCATCGCCTTGACCATTTGGATCGATGGTTGACTACGGGAACGGAGGAAGGAGAGGAGATTCGATTTCACTCACCCGTCCAAGGATTCCACCTCGCCTCCGAGGTATCCCAGAAGTCCCTGACGGCTCCATTGCCGAGAGAACCCAAGACCTACATTGAGGACTCCCTAGCTGCTGGGTTCATCTGTCCTTCTGCCTCCCTCGCCGTTGCAGGGTTCCCCCGAGAGTCTCCGATGGCTGCCGATTCACCTCTTCCCGAGCGCATGCAACTAGGCAGAGCTAGGCTGTCTCCAGCTGAACGGCTATACAGGCTTCACACTAAGAGCTGCCTGTATTTCGGGACTACTGGTCATTTTGTCTCCACCTGTCCACTAAAATACCAGGCTCACCGGTAGGAACGAGTACTCTGGTGGGCCATACAGAGAACTTTATCTCTCCCCTTACTCGTATCCCTGTTCATGCCAAGTTGCTGTCGGGGAACCAGTCAAAATCTCCCCAAGTCCTCATCGACTCCGGGGCCGATGACAGCTTCATGGCCGCTACACTGGCTTCCGAGCTGGATATCCCCACTCAGTCCCTCTCCATTCCCATGGACGTTAGAGCACTGGACGGGTCACCCACAATACCACCCCCATTAACCTACGTGTGCCAGTGAACCACAGCGTGACGATCCAGTTACTGCTCATTAAGTTTCCTCAGGTTCCTGTGGTATAGGGATTATCCTGGCTCCAGCGACACAATCCCCTCATTGACTGGTCTGCCGGTGCCATCATGGGCTGGAGCCCGTTCTGCCACGCCCATTGCCCGAAGTCAGTTCAGCCTGTCCCGGGACGTCTTCCTGGGGCCTCGGAAGTTGCCCCGGACCTCTCTGCCATACCCGCGGAGTACCAGGACCTCCGGGGGGTGTCCACTTCGCTTCCGCCGCACCGACCACATGACAACGATATTGATCTTCTCCCGGGACGACTGTACTCCCTGTCGGTCCGGAGGCCAAGGCTATGGAGACCTACATTGAGGACTCTCTAGCTGCTGGGTTCATCTGTCCTTCTGCCTCCCTCGCTATTGCAGGGTTCTTCTTTGTGGAGAAGGACAAAATCCTGCACCTGTGCATTGACTACCAAGGTCTCAATGACATTGCGCTACCCGCTACATCTAATCTCCTCGGCCTTCGAGCCGCTCCAGGGGACCACCGTGTTCTCCATGCTGGACCCATGGAACGCCTACCACCTGGTGCGGATACGGGAAGGAGACAAGTGGAAGACTGCCTTCAACACGGCCAGCAGCCACTATGATTACCTGGTCATGCCCTTTGGCCTTACCAATGCCCTTGCTGTGTTAAAGGCTCTGGTTAATGATGTTCTCCGCAACATGTTGAACTGGTTTGTCTTCGTCTACCTCGATGACATCCTAATCTTCTCCCGCTCCACCCAAGAACACGTGCTCCACGTCCGACAGGTTCTCCAACGCCTCCTGGAGAACCAGCTTTTTGTTAAAGCAGAGAAGTGTGAATTCCATCGCTCCACCATCCCCTTTCTGGGTTACATCATCGCTGCAAGAAGTGTACAGATGGATCCCGGGAAGGTGAGAGCTGTGTTGGATTGGCCCCAGCCTACGTCCAGAGTACAGCTGCAGCAACTTTTCACCAACTTTTATCAAAGCTTTATCTGGGGCTAAAGCACCCTGGCTTCCCCCTGTCTTCACTCACCTCTCCCAAGGTTCTGTTCACGTCGTCCCCAGCTGCTGATCGGGCGTTCTGGGATCTCAAACACCGCTTCACCACAGCTTCCATCTTGGTTCATACTGACCCATCCCGCCAGTTCGTGGTGGAGGTTGGAGCGGGGGCTGTTCTGTCCCAGCGGTCTGCCCTGGACCTCAAGTTGCTTACCTGCACCTTCTTCTCCCACCGCCTCACGCCACGGAGAGGAACTACGATGTGAGGAATCGTGAGCTTCTTGCGGTGAAGATCACAATTCCAGGCAGGCTAGGTGGGTCCTAATGTTCACTCGGTTCAACTTCTCCCTCTTCAACTGGCCGGGATCCAAGAATGTCAAACCAGACGCGTTGTCACGGATGTTCGTGCCTGACGTGGTCTGCACTGCGGTCCTGGAGTGGGCACACTCCTCCAGGCTTGCCTGCCACCCAGGCTCCCGGCGGTCCCTGACTTTTGTGCGAAAATGCTTTTCGTGGCCTACCATGGTTCCTGACACCTCCGCATTTGTCGCCACTTGCACCGTCTGTGCACAGAATAAGACTCCTCGGCAAGCTCTGGCTGGTCTCCTCCAACCTCTGCCTGTCCCTTACCGTCCCTGGTCTCACATCTCCCTGGACTTTGTCCCGGGTCTCCCTCCGTCTGATCGCAACACTGCCATCCTGACCGTTGTGGATCGGTTTTCCATAGCCGCCCACTTCGTTCCTCTCGCCAAGCTACCCTCTGCCAACAAGATGGTCCAGCTCATGGTGCAGCACGTCTTCCGTATCCATGGACTGCTAGTTAACATGGTCTCCGTCCGGAGTCCTCAGTTCTTGTCCCGGTTCTGGAAGGTGTTCTGCACCCTAACTGTCCTCTGGGCTGCACCCCCAGTCCCATGGCCAGTCGGAGCGAGCCAACCAGGACCTTGAGACTACTCTTCGCTGCCTGGTCTCCGCCAACCCCATCACCTGGAGCCAGCAGCTCCCTGGTATTGTCTTGGGCAGAAGGAATGGCTGTCCACCCGGGATCTGCCCCTCCGGGTGGAATCCCGCAAACTCTCCCCCTGGTTTATCGGCCTGTTTCTCATCTCCAAAATCATTAACCCCTCTGCTGTTTGTCTTCTGTTGCCCCATACCCTTCATATATATCCCACCTGTGTTCAGAGTTAAACCCATGTCTCACAGCCCTTTGTCTCCTGTTGTCAGTTCATATTGTTTGTGAAACCTACCAGCATTTTTCCCCCTGCTCCTGCCTGTTTCTTGCTCCTGTTTTCTAGTCCTTCCCGGTTTTGACTGTTCTGCCTGCCCTGACTCTGAGCCTGCCTGCCATTCTGTACGTTGCCTCACCTAATTGGATTATTAACCCCTGCCTGCCCTGACCCTGAGACTGCCTGCCGTTCTGGCCCCTTTGCACCTTCTCTGGATTACTGACCTCTGCCTGCCCTGACCCTGAGACTGCCTGCCGTTCTGGCCCCTTTGCACCTTCTCTGGATTACTGACCTCTGCCTGCCTTTGACCTGTCTTTTGCCTGCCCCTTTATTAGTTTCTTCAACACTGTCTGCATCTGGGTCATACCTGGAACCTTATAATGGGTATGCTTGTAATCGGAATGGGATATTTTTCAGAATAAAAAAGAAATGGAATGCAGGCAAAATCTTAGAGGAAAACCTGGTTCAGTCTGCTTTCCACCAGACACTGGGAGATGAATTCACATGTCAGCAGAACAATATCCCAAGAAAAACAAGGCCATAGCTACACTGGAGTTGCTTACCAAGGAGACAGTGAATTTTCCTGAGTGGCCGAGTTACAGTTTTGACTTATCTCTACCGGAAAATCTATGGCAAGACCTGAACATGGATGTCTAGCAATGATCCACAACCAATTTGACAGTGCTTGAAGAATTTTGAAAATAATAATGGGCATATCTTGCACAATCCAGGTGTGGAAAACTCTTAGAGAAAGAAAGCTCTTAGAGTCTGTGTTGTTGGTTTTAATTCATTCCTGAGAAAAAATATATATTCATAGTTTATTACTGTGTAATTACCATTTACCATGTAATTTCTCAGTGACTACTTTGTGATTTATGCCACTTAATTACCCATGAAAAGTGCCTTCTCACTCCCATTCCTGTGACGCTGCAAGGGGGCGTATCCCCAGCTTTTCAACGCATTCCCTTTTAATTGGTCAGTTTTACCCATGTGATGTAAAGACATTCATCGACGCTAAGAGCGACGAATAAAAAGATTATCCCAATTTTGGCGCTCTGAAAATGTTGACGCTTTATATGAATTGTGCTGTGTTGCGCAAGACGAACAAAGTGGCTCCGGGTGGAACTGTTTGCTTGAATGTCGGGCTATGTCCTGAAGGATAACATTGCATAAAGACGCAATAAGAAGGTATGTGAATGAAGGACTAATCGAAATTATATAGCAGTCCAACCCAATGATGTAAATTTCCTAACCAGTGAAGGAGATAAGGGCAACATAGTGATAACGGACTGAAGATCGGATTGAAGCCATTTTCTCCTGTAAGTAGGCTATTATCTATTTGTATTGACTTGATTAACTTATTATTATCATTATTATTGGAATACAGTAGTGCGCGATACATTATTATTGGAATACAGTAGTGCACGATACAATGTGTTAGATCATAATGTATTATTTCAATTTGATAATGGAACATTTTGGAAGAACTGACGAAGAAAGTACAATATTTGAGTTGAATCAGCCTGCCCTAGAAATATGATGGGTTATGACTATGTTGTAATTATTTCAGCTAGACTCCCTCCCCAAAGATACACACAACCTAGTTCACCACATTCCAACTAACTTAGACAAGCCTATAAAGGGAACCCTCCCAATAGGATCTAATGAACAGTACATGGATGGAACAGTCAAGCTGTACCCTTGTCGCATTGTTTGCATTACGCATAATGATCGGCATACCTATAAGGAATTATATCACACACCCTTCTGTTCTGTTTCTCAGGCGGACGAGGAGCGTGGTGACTGGTGTGTTGACATCATGAATGTGGGCACAGCTCACAGCAAGGTGAACCCCCAACACGCGGGTGATGAACAGCCGGGACATCTGACTCTCCTACCTCCTGGGCATCGGCCTGTCATCCTGCTCAGCATCCCCTTCGCTAGCGTACCCATATTTTGGACCCTCACCAACATCATACACAACCTGGTGGGTAGTGGGCGCCCTAGTAGGCTATGCCTAGGGGCACCAGTGAAACCTCACCACTGTATAACCTAAGTACTGTTGGTGGATGTTCCAGTCAGCGTTATCAACACAATGGTAGTCTCTATAAGCAAACTCCTGTACTGTCAATAGGAGAGGGAAGAGTGAAGGTCAATAAAGTCAATAGTTCATGGGGCAGTCTTGAACATTTACCCATTTTTTATGGCAGTTGCATTGCTATAAAAGTTACAGAACAGTACTATGTCAGCTTACACACCCTTTCCTAAAATACATCGATTTGCAGTTGTAGGCTACTGAAAAATTCATAGAATCACTTTTGCCCATGCAATTTTAAATGTACAGTGCATTCGGAAAGTGTTCAAACCCCCTGACTTTTTCCTCATTTTGTTACGCTATAGCTTTATTCTAAAAGGGATTTTTTAAAACATGTCCCTCATCGATCTATACACAATGCCCCATAATGACAAAGCAAAAACAGGTTTTTAGAATTCTTGGCAAATAAAAAAAACAACAACTGAAATATCACATTTTCGCAAGTATTAAGACCCTTTATTCCATGCTTTTTTGACGCACTTTTGGCAATGATTACAGCCTTGAGTCTTCTTGGGTATGACTCTACAAGCTTGGCACACCTGTATTTGGGGAGTTTCTCCCATTCTTCTCTGCAGATCCCCTTAAGCTCTGTCAGGTTGGATGGAGAGTGTTGCTACACAGCTATTTTCAGGTCTTTCCAGAGATGTTTGATCGGGTTCAAGTCCGGGTTCTTAATGGGCCGCTTAAGGATATTCAGAGACTTGTTCCCGAAGCGACCCCTATGTTGTCTTGGCTGTGTGTTTAGGGTTGTTGTTCTGTTGGAAGGTGAACCTTCACCCCAGTCTTAGGTCCTGAGTGCTTTGGAGCAGATTTTCATCAAGGATCTGTCTGTACTTTGCTCAGTTCATCTTTCCCTCGATCCTGACTAGACTCCCAGTCCCTAACGCTGAAAAATATCCCCACAGCAAGATGCTACCACGACCATGCTTCACCGTAGGGATGGTGCCAGGTTTCCTCCAGATGTGATGCTTGGCATTCAGTCAAGTTCCATCTTGGTTTCATCAGACCAGATAATCTTATTTCTCATGGTCTAAGAGTCCTTTAGGTGCCTTTTGGCAAACTCCAAGCGGGCTGTCATGTGCCTTTTTCTGAGTGGCTTCCGTCTGGCCACTCTACCATAAAGGCCTGATTGGTGGAGTGCTGCAGAGATGTTTGTCCTGCAAGGCCTTTATCATCACCACAGAGGAACTCTGGAGCTCTGTCAGAGTGACCATCGGGTTCTTGGTCACCTCCCTGACCAAGGCCCTTTTCCTCCGATTGCTCATTTTGGCCAGACGGCCAGCTCTAGGAGGAGTCTTGGTGGTTCCAAACTTCTTCCATTTAAGAATGATGGAGGCCACTGTGTTCTTGGGGACCTTCAATCCTGCAGAATTGTTTTTGTACCCTTCCCCAGATCTGTTCCTCGACACAATCCTGTCTCGGAGCTCTACGGACAATTCCTTCAACCACATGGCTTGATTTTTGCTCTGACATGCACTGTCAACTATGGGACCTTATATAGAGAGGTGTGTCTTTCCAAATCATGTCCAATCAATTGAATTTACCACAGGTGGACTCCAATCAAGTTGTAAAAGATTCTCAAGGATAATCAATGGAAACAGGATGCACCTGAGCTCAATTTCGAGTTTCATAGCAAAGGGTCTGAATACTTATGTAAATAAGATACTTCTGTGTTTTATATGTAGTAAAATGGGAAAACAATTCTCAAAACCTGTTTTCGCTTTGTCATTATGGGGTATTGTGTGTAGATTGATGAATGAAAAAGGCTGTAACGTAACAAAGTGTTGAAAAAGGGAAGGGGTCTGAATACTTTCCGAATGCACTGTAACAGCTAAAGCTTTCCTGACCAAGTATTCTGTGCTGTGTGTGTTGTAGTGCATGTACTTTGTTGTTACACTTGGTGAAAGGAACTCCATTTGAGACTCCCGACCAGAGCAAGGCCCGCTTCTACACATACTGGGAGCAGATTGACTATTGGTGTCCAGTTTACTGCCTCACGCAAGTTCCTCACCATCACCCCCATCGTCCTGTTAGGACTCCCTACAGTACCATACTCTTTTATTTATTTATTTTTATTTCACCTTTGTTTAACCAGGTAGGCTAGTTGAGAACAAGTTCTCATTTGCAACTGCGACCTGGCCAAGATAAAGCATAGCAGTGTGAGCAGACAACACAGAGTTACACATGGAGTAAACAATTAACAAGTCAATAACACAATAGGAAAAAAAAGAAAGGGGGGGAGTCTATATACATTGTGTGCAAAATGCATGAGGTAGGCAAATAATTACAATTTTGCAGATTAACACTGGAGTGATAAATGATCAGATGGTCATGTACAGGTAGAGATATTGGTGTGCAAAAGAGCAGAAAAGTAAATAAATAAAAACAGTATGGGGATGAGGTAGGTAAAAATGGGTGGGCTATTTGCCGATAGACTATGTACAGCTGCAGCGATCGGTTAGCTGCTCAGATAGCAGATGTTTGAAGTTGGTGAGGGAGATAAAAGTCTCCAACTTCAGCGATTTTTGCAATTCGTTCCAGTCACAGGCAGCAGAGAACTGGAACGAAAGGCGGCCAAATGAGGTGTTGGCTTTAGGGATGATCAGTGAGATACACCTGCTGGAGCGCGTGCTACGGATGGGTGTTGCCATCGTGACCAGTGAACTGAGATAAGGCGGAGCTTTACCTAGCATGGACTTGTAGATGACCTGGAGCCAGTGGGTCTGGCGACGAATATGTAGCGAGGGCCAGCCGACTAGAGCGTACAAGTCGCAGTGGTGGGTGGTATAAGGTGCTTTAGTAACAAAACGGATGGCACTGTGATAAACTGCATCCAGTTTGCTGAGTAGAGTGTTGGAAGCAATTTTGTAGATGACATCGCCGAAGTCGAGGATCGGTAGGATAGTCAGTTTTACTAGGGTAAGTTTGCACTGTTTTATGTTATTACTGTTTTATACTTATAAACTAATAGTCTATTTACTACTTAGAAACCCTTTATAAAGTATAATTCAATGCAAAGTGGCTACATTGGTATTTAAGGAGGAAAAGGACTGAAAAGTGAAACATATTCTTTAAGCATTGTTTGTTTCCCTGCTGTCCTTGTTAATGACTTCAGTGTCCTCCCAGCAGCCTCTTCCATCCAGTCTGTGGGCAGTGGGAGTCTGGACTGTTGTGGTGCCTGCTGTGCTTGCTGGCAGTGAAGGCCCTAGTCCTTCAGTCTTTCTTTGACCTACCCTTACTTTCTCTCCCTCCTACATTCTTCCTCTCCCCCTAGCTACATCCTCACCAGCTTCTACACCAAATACGACCAGGACCACTTTGTGGTCAACGCGGTCTCCCTGATGACTGTGCTCATTCCCAAGCTCCCCCAGCTTCACGGAGTCCCGATCTTTGGGATTAACAAGTACTGATGGGACGGAAGGGGACACCGCCATCTCCCTGTGGACTGTGAGCACAGAGTATCAGGCTCCTTGCTGTGGCCCCGGCCCATAGGGATGCATGGTCCCGCTCTGTCTCCCAATGCTATTTGAGCACAATGCTAAATGAAGCCTATGGGGGATACACAAGACAAAAACTGTAACACAGAGGCAGAATTGATTTACTGTAACTGTACAGGGCTCGGCTGAGTCTGAGTTCCTATGTGTTCCCATTGAAGCTGTGCTGTGGCGTTTATTTGTGGTTCTCTTCATGTCAGAGCTGTTTGAATTCACAGAGAACACTGCAAGGGAGGCCTTTGAGGACATACAGTAGTATGAAATGTTTTTAGATCCAGTTACAACGTGGAGAGGAGAGAACTCTGAACGGTTTGGTCCTGAGAGAAATGAGACGGAGACATTTTGCACCCAGGGGGACATTTTGAAAGTTATGGCACTCCGCTATGGATGATGCCCTCTAGAATTACAACTCTACCTTTATTTTGCATCTGTTCCTCAAAAGGCTCATCTTCTCTTTGTGTCTTAAGAAAGGACAGATAGCTAGAGGGAGGGTTAGCGAGGGAGTTGCTCTGGCTGTCGCAGTGGTCAGACAAGAGGGAATAACAGAATGACGGTTTGTGCTGTTTGTGCCGTCATTCTTTTACCAAAATTCGCACCTGCACTGTTCTTCAAGTAAATGTGGTTTTGTATAATTTTAAGTGTACATTTTTAAAAGTAGTCCTGGTGTAAAACATGTTAATGTACTACTTAAGTAGTTTTTTGGGGTATCTGTACTTTACTTTTGCTTTTACTTCACTACATTCCTAAAGAAAATGATTTACTTTTTACTCGATACATTTTCCCTGACAGTATGTGTTACATTTTGACAGGAAAATGGTCCAATTCACACACTTATCATGTCACGTTCTGACCTCCATTCCTTTGTTTTGCCTTTGTTTTAGTACGGTCAGGGCGTGAGTTGGGGTGGGCTGTCTATGTTCCTTTTTCTATAATTTGGGATTTCTGTGTTTGGCCTGGTATGGTTCTTAATCAGAGGCAGCTGTCAATCGTTGTCCCTGATTGAGAACCATACTTAGATAGCCTGGTTTCACTTTTGAGTTGTGGGTGATTATTTTCTGTTCTGTGTTTTATTTCACCGTTCAAACCGGACTGTTTGTTGTTTTATTGTTTTTGTTTCAGTGTTCACTATTAAAAACCAAGATGAACACTTACTACGCTGCGCTTTGGTCCTCTCCTTCATACGACGACTGTTACATATCAAGAGAACATCCCTGGTCATCCCTACTGCCTCTGATCTGGCGGACTCAATAAACTCAAATGCTTTGTTTGTAAATTATGTCTGAGTGTTGTAGTGTGCCCCTGGCTATCCAACAATAAATAAAAACTAGAACATTGTGCTGTCTGGTTTGCTTAATATAAGGAATTTGAAATGGTTTGTGCTTTGACTTTGACTTTTGATACTTTATTTATTTTAGCAATTCCATTTACTTATGATTCTTAAGTATATTTAAAAACAAATATCTTTACTCAAGTCATATTTTTCTGGGTGACTTTCACTTTTACCTGAGTCATTTTCTATTAAGGTATCTTTACTTCTACTCAAGTATGAAAATTGAGTACTTTTTCCACCGCTGCTTGTGCATAGATTTGTATGGTTTGTTTAACTTCGCACAATTTTTTTCCCATACATTTTAAAGTGAAATATCTGAGTCTCAGAATCACTCTGATACCATGGAATTGCCCCTTAGGCTAATGCACAATACATTCAGGACTAATGTTAAAACATTTTTAAAAGTAAAACCTATAACGATGAGGGTTCAAGTTTTTGTTTTGTTTACTTCTTCAGGAGTTATGGGTACCCCTGCGGGACGGTTGATCTAACGTAGGCTAGCATGAGGTTGTAAGTAACAAGAACATTTCCCAGGACATAGACATATTTGACATTGTTAATCTAACTGCACTGTCCAATTTACAGTAGCTATTACAGTGAAATAATACTATGCTATTGTTTGAGGATAGTGCACCGTTTTGAACATTAATAAGCAAATTAGGATCATTTGGGCAGTCTTGATACGAAATTTTGAACAGAAATGCAATGGTTCATTGGATCAGTGTGAAACTTTGCACATACACTTCTGCCATCTATTGGCCAAAATCTAAATGGCACCTGGGCTGGAATAATACACTATGCTCTTTCTCCTGCACTTCAAAGATGATGGTACAAAACAATACAAGAGAACAGTCTGTTTTTTGTATTATCTTTTACCAGATCTAATGTGTTATATTCTCCTACATTCACATTTCCTCAAACTCAAAGTGTTTCCTTTCAAATGGTACCAAGAATATGCATGTCCTTGCTTCAGGTCCTGAGCTACAGGCAGTTAGATTTGGGTATGTCATTTTAGGCTAAAATTGAGAAAAAAAAGGGGCCAATCTTTAAAAGGTTTTTAAGAGTAGGCCTACATGAAAAAGCATCATGTTTTCATGTGTTCACATACTTTTGTATACTGTAGCTGATGTTGTTGAATTATATCGTGTTTTTTCAGGTTTAGAGGCTACAGTTTTCACCTAAGGTGTTGTATGCTCTAATTTTAAAAAGCTTAGTCTTTTAAAGATCTACTGTATTTCTTAGTATTCGTATAAAGTAGTGAGAACACAATGGCACATAGGAAAAGTAAGAAATGGATATGTAATTTGCAAAGTTACAGCAGATGTATTTTCTCTCTGACTGTGAAAATACCATAGTTTATTAATAATAGATTTGAGTTAGTACTTTAAACTAGTTTGATTTGTACATTGTTAGGGGGGAAATTCTGATTTATTTGCTTAGGTGACGCTTATATAGAATCTAGTATCTGAATGTTATCAGAATGGTTTTGTCTAGGCTTCTGTCTGACAATATTACACGATTGTTCAACATTAAAATTCTATATTCATGTAATCAAGTTGTTCTGTCATTTTTTTCTAGGCCACCTCTCATATTAACATACATTAAAACTTGTATCAGCTCACTAAACTAACACAGGATGGCAGCAAACCTGTACTGAGGAGAAAATCCTTCAGTAAAGTACACTACTTGAATACTTTGTCCTGACTCCTAACACAACTACTGGTCAGCACTGACCAGCCAATGTCTGGGTAAACTGAGCTTTTAACATGTATACTAACCAAGTCCAATCAGCCCCATTTATTATTGCGTGAATCCACACTCTGTAAGATATGTGTCTGGCTTTGAATCTGTAATTAAATGTTTGATCAAATCCAGACATTCCAAATACAGCAGAAGCCATCAAATCTACATTTCCATCATACAATGCTAGATTGTTATGACAACAATAGAATATGCCATGTGCTGTATTTATGCTCTGCTACAGTGATGTTCTCGCTTTAAATACACTTCTCTCCAGTAGAGGGCAGCAAATGCCTGTCACTGATCCTAATCTGAACAGACATTTCCCTCCTAAAAATAGAAACCGCCTCAAGGTAGAGATTGTTGGCCTCTTTTTATCTATCCTACTTGCATTTTGTACATTTCCAAGGGTTTGTGTGGACTTGTCAGCTCACCCCAACCTTGTCTCTTTCATTGAAATTGCATTTGAAGATTGCTGTTACGGTACAAGTATAAGTTGTACATTTCTGCACTATATAGCTCAAATTCCTCTCTCATTTCACCCGTTCTCTCACTGTTCATCATTACAGGACTCTTGACTCCCACATGCTTTCAATTGCTTGTTCATTTTCCCTATCTGAGAGCAGTGACCTTATATTCCCCTGGCCCTCCCTATAGTAAGCTCTTCCCATAGAAAAGTTATATAATATATTCTGTACAGTATCAGTCTGTGTCCTCACTCACTATCTGCACCTTCGTCTGCACTGTTGCCTTGGTGTCTGCACTGTTGCCTTGGTGACACTCAATCGTTTCCTGTGTCGTTGTCAGCTAGTGTATGGTGTAAACCGTACAATTATTTCACAATGGAATGGGATTTGTACTTTGATAACATGTTGTCATACTGGAATGAATAGCAGTGTGACACACCAGGCCAAACTGGCTTGTAAAACTCATACAAAGAGACTTTATCAAGAGCAGCAACATCCAATATGAATTCCCAGTTAATAATAAAGGAAGGCCCCATCCCAAGAAAGCCAAACACATGACGTGTTATCTACATAAATCTACTTATTCCAAGTTGTGCCTTTGAAATATACATGTGCTGTGTTGTCGGATTCCCTTTGCGTGCACTGCGGCTTTTTGAGGAGGTGACAGTGACAGCAAGTGCAGGGGATTAGGTCAATTAGCCAACACAACAAATCTTCTAGTAGCGGTGGAAAGATTGTCTCCATGTACTTCCCCCTCATACCCACTGACGCTCACACAAAGTGACCTGAAAGAGGGCAGCAGTGATGAATATCTCATGTGTTCCTTGGTGGAGTACCCTATAAATAGCAGCGTTTCAGAATATAGATACATTAAATATGAGCTTTGGAAGTCCCTATGGGTCTGTGAACTGAGAACGGAGTGAACTGAGAAACCCAAGGACAGCCACAGTTCAGAGGAGAGATCCCTAAAACGTGTGTTATTGGAAAGAACTTGGAATGAGAGGGAAGAGAGGGACGCTGTCAAACACAGTTAGGTGTAATATGAGAGGATGGTGGGTTCCGGGGTGTGGAGGAGATAGATACAGGATGGTAGCATATTGTGAAAGTATATAGTCCAAAAGGAAAGAGGCAAATGTTTGCTGGATTTGATCAAAACTATAATCCCTATTGCTGATACAACAAGAAAACAGATCTTCCCAAAGATCTTCTTAAAACATTTGGGGGGCAACATCATAAAAGGCTTCTTATACTTATTTGTAATCCTTATACATGTTGTCTATACTTTTTTACATTATTTTCGATTATACCCAAATGAACATATTTTGAAAGCCAGACATGATCAAGTCTGGTAGCCTGGTACTTATCTATCATAACCGACTTTGCACAACTCAAAAGCACTTAGATGTGTTTCTTACATTAGACGTTGGCTAATGACACATTTAATTAATTGATGGCTGAAGAGGTATTAGTCATTGCCAAGTATGGAAATACAAGCTAACTGATACACTCTACAAAGATGTATCATAACATGAATATTAATCGACTGTTTAACATGATTAACATCTGTGGTGCAGTTCGCCTCCACATGAAATACTTAATTGGTAATGAGATTTTAGACTATTATATGACGTTATAGCTGAACACCTGTGAAATGGTTCAGAAGAGCGCAAAGTATTTAGGAACCGAGAGAGAGAGGGAAATCATGAGAGGGGTGAGAGGTCATGAATAAAACACTTATCAGCACTAACAAACGAATAGCCATCCATTCGACATGATTAAGCATCTTAGTGGTGCACTTTCAGTTAGCCATCATACTGATGAATATTGAGCAATTCTTCCTTTGCATTATTAAAGTTATCAGTGGATTCTTTCAAGGTAATGCTCCCGTGAGAGAGTAACGGTTAATGTGATTGGATGTTAATAATTTGACGAGGCTACCAGTATTTGACGTTGTGTTGTTATTTCACTGAACACTAGATGGATGAATTGTATTTTTTGCAGTGAAACAAGGTTACTCAGGCGAGAAAAAAACCTCACACAAATGTATAGCCTCGTTGGAAAATATAAATGGACTGTTTGAAAATGTGAAGATTTTTTTTTTTTTTTTTTTTACAAAAATGTGAATCGCATATTTATTTGGCGTACCCCCGACGGCATTGCGTGTACCCCAGTTTGGGAATACCTGACTCATTCAATTCAACCTACTGTATGAGCATGGCACACTAAGGCAATTCAACCACGGTTGCTGATGAACCTATTGCCTCACTCATGCAATAATCACTATCCTTTCTTTCAACCAATGGGCATGCAGCAACAGTCTTCCAACGACCTCCCACCTTCCCACACCCACCAGCATAATAACCTTTAAGCCCGTCAATGGAACTAATTTCCATCAGAGGAGAGTTTTGATGCCAGCTGTCCAGCATAGGGCAACCTGTCATCAGCGTCTGGCTCTGAGGAGCATTCCTCAGAGACGAGGCCTACCCTAATCTATTCAATAAAATTATTTTAAACTTTTACTCAAGTGGTATTTTACTGGGTGACTTTCACTTTTACTAGAGTCCTTTTCCATTAAGGTATCTTTACTTTTACTCAAGTATAACAATTGGGTACTTTTTCCACCACTGTGGAGGAGCCGGCCTAAGTTTAATTTACAGTTGTGTGGACTGCACAGCCTGCACGTCAACAGGTACAGTGGGGAGAACAAGTATTTGATACACTCCCGATTTTGCAGGTTTTCCTACTTACAAAGCATGTAGAGGTCTGTAATTTTTGTCATAGGTACACTTCAACTGTGAGAGACGGAATCTAAAACAAAAACCCCGAAAATCACATTGTATGATTTTTTAAGTAATTAATTAGCATTTTATTGCATGACATAAGTATTTGATCACCTACCAACCAGTAAGAATTCCGGCTCTCACAGACCTGTTAGATTTTCTTTAAGAAACCCTCCTGTTCTCCACTCATTACCTGTATTAACTGCACCTGTTTGAACTCGTTACCTGTATAAAAGACACCTGTCCACACACTCAATCAAACAGACTCCAACCTCTCCACAATGGCCAAGTCGAGGGATCAGCCCAGAACTACACTGCAGGACCTGGTCAATGACCTGAAGAGAGCTGGGAGCACAGTCTCAAAGAAAACCATTAGTTACACACTACGCTGTCATGGATTAAAATCCTGCAGCGCACGCAAGGTCCCCCTGCTCAAGCCAGCGAATGTCCAGGCCTGTCTGAAGTTTGCCAATGACCATCTGGATGATCCAGAGGAGGAATGGGAGAAGGTCATGTGGTCTGATGAGACAAAAATAGAGCTTTTTGGTCTAAACTCCACTCGCCGTGTTTGGAGGAAGAAGAGTACAACCCCAAGAACACCATCCCAACCGTGAAGCACGGAGGTGGAAACATCATTCTTTGGGGATGCTTTTCTGCAAAGTGGACGACTGCACCGTATTGTATTGAGGATGGATGGGGAGGATGGATGGGGCCATGTATTGCGAGATCTTGGCCAATAACCTCCTTCCCTCAGTAAGAGCATTGAAGATGGGTCGTGGCTGGGTCTTCCAGCATGACAACAACCCGAAACACACAGCCAGGGCAACTAAGGAGTGGCTCCGTAAGAAGCATCTCAAGGTCCTGGAGTGGCCTAGCCAGTCTCCAGACCTGAACCCAATAGAAAATCTTTGGAGGGAGCTGAAAGTCTGTATTGCCCAGCGACATCCCCGAAACCTGAAGGATCTGGAGAAGGGAAAAAATGGCAGTCTCTCGATGTGCAAAACTGATAGAGACATACCCCAAGCGACTTACAGCTGTAATCGCAGCAAAAGGTGGCGCTACAAAGTATTAACTTAAGGGGGCTGAATAATTTTGCACGCCCAATTTTTCAGTTTTTGATTTGTTAAAAAAGTTTGAAATATCCAATAAATGTCGTTCCACTTCATGATTGTGTCCCACTTGTTGTTGATTCTTCACAAAAAAATACAGTTTTATATCTTTATGTTTGAAGCCTGAAATGTGGCAAAAGGTCGCAAAGTTCAAGGGGGCCGAATACTTTCGCAAGGCACTGTAAGTCACCCTGGATGAATCCTTGTAGTCTGAGGGATAATGTAAAGGAGCGGAGGAGCAGGATTTTCCGAGGCTCCATGCTAACTGGAATTATTCAGTATGTTATCCCTCTGTCGGCACGGCTGAGTGTCTGGCAGGTTCATGAATCATGCCAAGGTCTGCTACTTCTCTCTGTCTCCCCATTACCGTGTCATGGCAATTTGTTAGAAAGTTTATAACTGCCTTGCTGGAAAATGTAACCCTGACAGTAATCTCTGAAGACGGGGGACGAGAGAGTTGTACACACTTGTGTTGCTGTTGTTCTTCTGTGGTGTTCAGCCTGACTCTGACCAGGTACTCTGTTCTCTGCTTCTCTGCTTCCCCCACCCGTCTTTACTAAGGACGGTAAAAGGCTACTAGAGGTGCGACATTTTGCTGTGTATGATTTTGCAACTGACTATATTCCCCAGGCCATGTTATATCAATAGCTCCCAGAGAGTGACAGAGAGAGAATTAGTAGTATGCTATCCACTGCATCACAGACGCCGTCAATTTAGCACTGTATCGTGTGACTCTGCAAGTGTAGTGATGATGACGTCATAATATGTTGCTGCTCTACACAAAAGGTAAAGATCCGTAGGTTACCTCTGTTATTTTTCATTAGGACACGGAAGGAAAGCCACGAGCGCGTGCACACACTGTCACGCCTGCTCCAGCTCTCCCTCTCTGGCGCTCGAGGGCGCCAGGCTGCCCTTCATCACGCACACCTGTCACCGTCGTTTCCTCGCAACTGCGCAATATTGGAATCACCTGGACTCCATTACTTTGTTGATTGCCCTTCTATATCTGTCTGTTCCTCAGTTGGTTCCCTGTGTCAGCATTATTGTTGTTTTGTTGTTTTGTTCCCCCTGTCCAGACGCCGTTCATGTTTTGGTTTGATGTCCGTTTTCCAGTAAATGTTCACTCCGTGTACATGTTTCTCATCTCCAGCGTCGATTCTCACACACACACACACACACGCACGCACGCACGCACGCACGCACGCACACAAACACCTTATATTCTCTCATGGGTCATGTACAGCTGGCTACTTCAGCATTTTCTCTAACTCATCCTAATCACCTGTTTTAATGTATTAAATCAGACATGGTAATAATGGAGTAATAAGTAAAGACATTCAGCAAACAGAGTCGAGCTGTTTAATGATGAAATAATACCGCAATATTGAAAAAGGGGTTGATAATATCTGAGCCATCAATCACATTGGTGGGATATATTCCACTTCCCATATGAAAGCATAACGTGAGCTAATTTCATTTTGCTTATCAGTCGAACTGCATTAGACCACAGTAACTGTGCAAGATTATTAAAGACACTAAATCCACATTCACTATTCAAATAAAGTAATCTATGATTAGGCTATACAGAACTGAAGCAGTGCCAGGATACAAATTCAACCCCAGAGGCAGGATTTACTAAAGGGTAAATACATTTGTTGAAAGACAGCGTCTGATTCCATCACCATTACTTCAGCGCCTTTCCAAAGCACTCTGCTCATCCCCTATTGGCTTGGCGCTATCTCGCTGACATTGATCAGGGCGAGATGTTGTTTGACATGAGTATCAGCTCAACCGAGAGACTGAGGGACAATTAGCCGGGACAAAGAGACGAGAGACAAATTTGCCTCGCATTTATCATCAGGAAGGTAACCAGGCACAGGCTGCATTTGCAGGTCCATTAGCGGATCATCCTCAGTCATATTTCTCCGGGCCGTGGCTGGCGATCGATAGCTAAAGACGGGGCTAGATGAGGTTGTGGACAGGCCACTGGTGTCTGGATATGGGGCCCCCGAGGGCCAGCCTCTCTCCCTGGGTGTTCTGGAAGAGCCTGCCTCGGCACTTTGCCTAAGGGGAGAGTTTGAGCCGCATGGCCCCTCTCATGAATCATTTCCCTGGGCCGGCTAATATTGATCAATAGGCTTCTCGATGCGGTTGCCAGGCATTTCATCTGCACCCTTGTTAAGTGGTCTTCTCATATGTCTGCATGGTCATTTGCATGGGTATGATGATATTTGAGGTGGGCTTGATCTGTTTGTGATGAAGGCTCTGTATACTGGTGAATCAGATGAGAGGATTCAGAGGTTGGAGAATTGGAGAGTTGTCACATGCACAGGTCCATTATTCCTGCTTTTCTAAAGCCTGTCCGTTTACTGGAGGTAACATTTCCGACATGATGTGTGGTGTACTACTCATTCAGGAACACAAGAACAATAGTTTGTGCGTCAATTGTGCGTGACTGTGGCATTTCCGTGCTGAAGTAGATCCTCTTACAATGTGAAATGGACCACCCGTTTCTGATAAATGTAATCCTTGGAAGAGCTGCACTTTTCCCAATCTAACGCAATTCTATTCAAATGTAAAGGTCGAGTGGCGAGTTCAGCTCAAAAAAAGGTGTTCTTGTTACAAACCCAAGAGGAGGTAAAAGAAGAGACTGCTTGCTCAGTTTTTCTACGTCGGCCAGTACCACGCGATGTATAACGTGTCATCGGCGACATTCAGGAACTCCTTATGATGGGATGCAGCACTGTCTGTGCGCTCTTTATACACCTGTGTGTATAAGGTCAAGGAGGGTGAGGTCTCTCACACACACACACACACACACACACACACACACACACACACACACACACACACACACACACACACACACACACACGCGCGCACTCATGTGTGGCGGAGCTCTCCGCATGGAGAGAGAGAGAGAGAGAGAGAGAGAGAGAGAGAGAGAGAGAGAGAGCATGGCAGACCCTCCTCTCAAACTTACAGTGTCTGGCCCATATGTCTCCCGCTTTTTCTAGTTTTATTTATTGCTCGCCTAGTGCTCTCAACTCTCCTGTTCAGATGGCAGACTGATGTCTTCTGTGCCGTGGAAAAATCTTGAATACACCTTCATAAAATATCCGTATGTGTAGGCTATGTGCACACTGTGACAGAAGGAGACGGTTTTGTCATCTTTACGCTAGGTTACAACAGTACATTCTATGGTAGCCTATATGGTCTGACTTGAAACTATATTTCTTGTAGGCTACCGTAATATGCCATTCACACTCGATGCAGTATGTTAATGCTGACCGTAAGTCAGTCATTTTACAATTTAATACAACCTAATTCAGTTCGGATAATGAAGTCAGAAAAAAACTGATGGCCACAGTCTCTCAACATATGCGTATTTAGCATTAGCTTAATCCTATTGGTTTCATTATCTCTTACTGGAAATGTGTTTTGCAGCTGTGATAGATTGACTGTAGATGCCCAAATGAAGATATACTGTAGCAGCCATCTAGGCTATTGGTTGTTGATCAGATATTTACACATGGAAATAAAATGGGTAAACATTCAAGGGAGTTTTACAGGATGTATTATACTAGTCCAAAAGGGAGAGAGAGCAGAGCTCATGAATGTTTTAGGCCAGAAAAGGGCACCGCTTTAATCATCGACACCCAAGGGTGATTCAAGCAAGGCCAGAACCAAAATTCCAAGTTGATGTTTGAGGAAAAAGTTGGGTTGAGTGCTCACACTGGTCTCTTCATCATGTGGATGGAGTATTTGATGGGGTTTGCATTTTTTAACATGCCTTCAAAAGTCAGGCCTCTAAATTAATTCCCGAGGTTTCAGTAAGCTACTGTATAAAATATTAGCCCCCGAAGATAGCAGCACTAGTTTCAGAGGAAATTTCCTTTCAGGCAGTTGGAGGGGAGGATGATTTATGAATTACTTAGACTGACACATGCTCGCACGCATGCAACACATGCACACTCTTCACACTCCCTCCGCAGCCAACGCACACACAGATCCTGCAGATACCGTCAAGATGATTGCATTTATCATTCCCCTTTCTGCCGCTGTCCTGAGTTGTTCCCGTCACTCTGTGGCCTTCTCCTCCAGCAGTTGCTTTGATAGGAGCTTTATAGAATCTGTGTGAACAGTATATAGCTTCCCCACTAATCTAACCGCTGCTGCCAGAGCTTCATTTCTCTCTCTCTCTCTCTCTCTCTCTCTCTCTCTCTCCCCTCTCTCCCTCTCTCTCTCTCTCATCCTCTCAGGCTTTAACATGTAAATCTGTCTTCTTTCTTTCTCCTTTTCTTGATGCTGTTTCTCCTCTGTTACATTGGGTGTGAGATGTGTCCCTGTGTGAGTCTGATGACATTTCCTCTAGGTGTCCTGACTGGACTGGGTTGTACGTCCGATCGTCGCCTGTCTTTACCTCAGCTAAAGTCGCTGGTGTCTTGTGCATGTATTGATTTTACTGGGAATTTCAAATCAGAGCCTTACTTTGACATAAATGCCAATATTCGGCTCTTGCGCACACTTCTCAGTCTCTCAGTCATACTGAATGTCTATGGAGTGTTCTTAGATCAATAGTCAATTGGCATCATACATAGCATCCCACTGGACACAGCCGTCAGTTAAACATCTACTTTTGATTTACCTTTGGTTGAGTTGTCAACTAACGTGAATTCAATGTGAAGTCAAAAATGTCTCCCTGGCATTGAGTTTAGGTTCAAAGTTCAGTGAAAAAAAACCCCGAAATATCCTTAAGTTGATGACTTGCAAATCCGATCAGTTTTCCACATTGATTCAACGTCATCACATTCCACTTTTACATTATGGGGTATCGTGTGTAGGCCAGTGACACGGAATTAGAATTTAATACATTTTAAATTCACACTAACACAAAATGTGGAAAAAGTCAAGGGGTGTGAATACTTTCTGAAGGCAATTTGGGGGCCAAATACGCCCAAGCCACATTTAAGCCATTTTCATCATGGCGGGACAATAAAGCTGGAGTAGTGTTCTATGTGGAATTTATTTATATGGCTTTATCTCGTCTTTTGGTCCCTTGTCTATAATAAAGCCAATTTCTCATGCTGGTGCTGAGTTGGCAGGTCCTCAGTCATTTAGCCAGTCGATTACAGCTGTCAAATCACAATGAGCTATTCCCTATAAAACACTTTAACACACACAAGCACGTGCACACACACGTGCGCGCACACCAGGTTGCGCATGCGCGCACACAAGTACACACTCACTAGGTTGCACTGCACACGCAAACATGCACACACACTCTCGCACACACACACTGACCTCGATATTCTGAGGTTCAGTTTCTAATACTTGCCAATAAAATCTGGGGGCTTACTTCGGAGCTGCGATCATATGAGCTATGAATTGTTCACTGTGTCTTTCCGGCTGCTTCCATGTACAAATGTACACTCCTCTACACAATAATACCCCAATAAAGAGAGGTGGAAAATACCAGAGGGATTTGCAGAGTCAGGCGGATGCACTCCGAAGTAAAGAACCAATAATGGAGGAGAGAAAGTTGGATTTAATGAATTGTCAGATTGACTCCATTGTAAGGGTGGACCAGAGAGGCTTGGAAGTGAAATGTCATTGGGTGTGGGGTTGGGCTGGCATTTCCCACCATCATTACTCCTCCTTCATGGCTTTTATGTTCTCTTCCTGTAGCGCTCTGCACAGTGTGTGAAGCTGTCTGCTAATGATGTTATGGTACGTGCACATTGCACACGGTAGTCACATGCATGCAGTATACTGCTGTTCTTTTATTTTGAGCCTCTTTACTTTACAGTAACACACATCGAGAGACAGGCAGGCAGACACACCTACATACTAACTACATATTATGCTATTCTACCTGCTAAAACAAAGACACACCCCCTCCAACACACACACAGAGAAAGAGAGAGAGAGAGACCTTTGGTTTGAGTTAGAGAGTGCAGAACAGGGCTCTCAGGCTTGGGTCAGGGAACATGCCAAGCCATGGACGCTGGGAGAATGTGCCAGGCGGGGCACTCAGCAGTGGCAAGAGTGCTGGGAAAGGCACAACACAGCACCGCATATGCTCTGGCAACAAAGAGGGAGAGAGAGTGGGAAAAATAGACAGAGATTGATAGGTAAAGACACTGAGTGAACAGACAAGAGTGAAGACAATTGAGTGAGCAACTTTTGTCCAGAGGCAAGAGAGAAAAAGAGAGCGTGAGTGATGAGCTGGGCCTGACATTGTAGCCTGGTGCGCAGGCATGTCTATGAACACTCTGATTTGCTATGTGATCTGAATCTCAGGTGCTCCATCGCTCAGGCTAGAATAGACGCAGGGGAATTGTTGGGAAGGATTCAATGTCTGCTCGCTCTGTGCCTGAGTATTATAAGTATGCTCAAGACAATAGCATCGTCACTGTTAATACTTACGGAAATAACATCCACACAGTGAATTACAGATGTCGGATCTTAATTTGATGAATGAACACACAATCCACAATCCATGCATAACAAATATACACTAACGTTCAAAAGTTTGGGGTCACTTACAAAATGTCCTTGTTTTTGAAAGAAAAGCACATTTTTTTTGTCCATTAAAATAACATAAAATTGATCAGAAATACAGTGTAGACATTGTTAGTGTTGTAAATGACTATTATAGTTGGAAACGGCAGATTCTTTAAATGGAATATCTACATAGGCGTACAGAGGCCCATTATCAGCAACCATCACTCCTGAGTTCCAATGGCACATTGTGTTAGCTAATCCAAGTTTATAATTTTAAAAGGCTAATTGAACTCGGCCTTCTAGGCAGAGTTTCTCTGTCCAGTGTCTGTGTTCTTGTTCCCATCTTAATCTTTTTTTATTGGCCAGTCTGAGATATGTATTTTTCTTTGCAACTCTACCTAGAAGGCCACATCCTGGAGTCGCCTCTTAACTGTTGACGTTGAGACTGGTGTTTTGCGGGTACTATTTAATGAAGCTGCCAGTTGAGGACTTGTGAGGCATCTGTTTCTCAAACTAGACACTCTAATGTACTTGTCCTCTTGCTCAGTTGTGCACTGGGGCCTCCCACTCCTCTTTCTAGTCTGGTTAGGGCCAGTTTGCACTGTTCTGTGAAGGGAGTAGTACACAGCGTTGTACGAGATCTTCAGTTTCTTGGCAATTTCTGGTATGGAATAGCCTTCATTTCTCAGAACAAGAATAGACTCATGAGTTTCAGAAGAAAGTTCTTTGTTTCTGGCCATTTTGAGCCTGTAATTGAACCCACAAATGCGGATGCTCCAGATACTCGACTAGTCTTAAGAAGGCCAGGTTTATTGCTTCTTTAATCAGAACAACAGTTTTCAGCTGTGCTAACATAATTGCAAAAGGGTTTTCTAATGATCAATTAGCCTTTTAAAATGATACACTTGGATTAGCTAACACAACGTGCCATTGGAACACAGGAGTGAAGGTTGCTGATAATGGACCTCTGGACGCTTATGTAGATAATCCATTAAACAAAAGAATCTGCCGTTTCCAGCTACAATAGTCATTTACAACATTAACAATGTCTGTATTTCTGATGATGTTATTTTAATGGACAAAAACTGTGCTTTTCCTTCAAAAACAAGGACATTTCTAAGTGACCCCAAACTTTTGACCGGCAGTGTACATACGTGTTTGGTGGAAACAGAATGAGTAGAATAGTTTGATTAAAAGTAAACAAATAGAATTACATGATGACAGTGCTGATATGTTGACCCGCCTTGACCCACAGTATGATTTTGTATTCCTTATACATGTAGTCAGGCATTGGAAATACAATCAATTTCATTCACATCATCACATTTTGGTTATGCTCTATTCTAGGGCAAATCTAGGGTTTGTTTCTGCTGAAAATGATTCATATCTTGACACGACAATGGAAACGCCACTAACAAGTGAGCACAGTTTGAAAGAGCGGAGCTTGCAGATAAGAACAACATTCTCTGCTACTGAATATGCAAAGAAACAAATCCAGTTTTGTGGTCATGAAAAGCCAGAGGCTATCTTTAGGTTGACACGTGTGGGTGTCACCTCGTGACAAGTGACGATATATACTCAGCATGATTGAGTGTTATTGAAAGAAGAAAGTTTCTTTTGAGTCTTAATGAAAAGTAGGCTGCTTCAGAATATTGATTTATTGTCAGATGTTATGAAGAGAGAAAGAGTTATATAAATCCTACCTAAAGAAATACGACACTTTACTATAGAATACTACATTACTTACTATAGAATTCTGTAGTAAACTCTAGTATACTGTAGAATACTTTACTACACCATACTACTCGGTCATGTGTAGTACTTAGTATAGAATTTGGTGGTATACTGCAGAATACTATAGTAAATACTAAAGTATTACCCCCCTCCAAAAAAAACACTGTAGCAAATAATATTGAAATGTCCGCAAAAAGTATTTTTTTGGAGGGGGGTTAATACTATAGTAAATACTACAGTCTCACTTACTCTCGCCAAGATCGATGGAAGTACCCCAAGGTCTTGTCATGCAGAGTTTCAACTGTCAACAGATAGGTACATCACATTCCCACTAGTAAACACTGTTTAGCATAACACAGAGCTTTTCAGACAAACACTTTCCTCAATCATGGAGATTTAAAGATGGAGAAGTCTATTATTGCTCACATGCGCTACATTGTGTTCAACACCAATTGCGTTGTGTAATTGTGTTGCATGGGTCTTTCGACAAAACATAAAGTGTAACGTAACTAATTACAACTACTATTTTTACTGTAATTGAGTAGCTTTTAGTAATTTTACTTATTTTTTCAAAGTTAGTAATTTTACTTCTTCTTGAGTAACATTTCACTAAAGTAACAGTACTTCTACTAGAATAGGATCTCAGTACTCTTTCCACCACTGGTGAGTGAGTGAGTGACTGACTGAGTGTAAATTGGTGAGAGTGAATGTCAGCCAGTCCCATGGACAAGTAACAAGTCAAATCAAATGTTATTTGTCACGTGCTTCATAAACAACAGGTGTGGACCAGCAGTGAAATGCTTACTTACAGGTCATATAGAAATAGTGACATGAAGAATAAACACACTGTGAATAATGAATAACAATAACAAGTCAAATGTACATGACTATCTATATACAAGGGGTGCCAGTACAGAGTCGATGTGCACAAGCTTTTTGAAGTAGCTTGTACATAGGTAGGGGTAAAGTGACTAGGTAACATAGGTATATAGATAGTAGACATGTGAAACGTGTGTGTGTGTGTGTGTGTATCAAATCCCATTTAATTGGTCACATGCTCCGAATACA
Source organism: Oncorhynchus nerka (assembly GCF_034236695.1). NCBI lineage: Eukaryota > Metazoa > Chordata > Actinopteri > Salmoniformes > Salmonidae > Oncorhynchus > Oncorhynchus nerka. The sequence goes on from NC_088411.1 coordinate 1,324,324, forward strand.
AACCCATTCCCAACAATGCAGAGTTTTAAAAAAGTATGACAAATATTTGCTAAATAAAAAGGAATTAGTAACACAATAAAAACAACCATGAGGCTATATACAAGAACAACCAATACTGGGTCAATGTGCAGGGGATACGAGGCAGTTGAGGTAATTGAGGTAATAAAGTGTGTACATGTGGGTAGGGGTAAAAGTGACAAGGCATTCAGGATATATAATACACAGAGTAGCAGCAGCGTATGTGAAGTGAGAAAGTGTGCCTATGTGTGAGTATGTGTGTATGTGTCTGTGTGTGAGCATATGCAGTGTGTGTGTGTGTGTTACGAATCCCTTTTGGCCCGACAGTCTAGGGGGGATGGTAATGAAACCCGTAACATAACTCATGCAAATTATTATTGTGACAAAGTAAAAGTGTGAACGAAATAACCACGACAACAGAAATCTACCGTCAAACTCCAGGTTTATTTATAAACACACGGTAATGGGGGGAGCAGGAAAAGGGGCTGAGCTGGACCCAAGAAAAGAAACAATAAGTATTCAAAAACACCCCTAAGCTAGACTAGCCTACTTTAACAACAGCTAACTAACTAACCAAAAATACAGTGGGTGGTCCGCCCAGTTCTAACTAGTGTATTTAACAAAGTTCACCTACGGGTAGTGTATGCCCATGGGCGACTTGTCTTGGTTTCCCCTTTTCCCACCAGCAAACAAACAAACACCATAACCAAAAACAATACTCACAGGGGATGACAAAGTGCTATGGAGGTGCTCAAACAAAAGAGAGGTTAAGACACAAAGCGAGAGTGAAACACAGAGACCTACAGACATGGCATTTACAGAGAGATTGAGCTAGAGATTGAGCTCTAGAGCAAACAAATTATGGGGTTTTTAAACCATGGGGAAGGAACTGTGATAGGGTAGGAAGTAGGAGGTGTGTCTTCTGATTGATGATTGACTGTTGACTGATTGGGGAGTGATGATTTTCACCTGAGGGGAGAAGGAGAGAAAAGAAACACACACAGGATACACACACACACAGGATAACTGTATCCGTAACAGTGTGTGTGTGTGTGTGTGTGTGTGTGTGTGTGTGTGTGTGTGTGTGTGTGTGTGTGTGTGTGTGTGTGAGTGAGAGCGTATGCAGTGTGTGTGTGTGTGTGTGTGTGTGTGTGTGTGTGTGTGTGTGTGAGTATGTGTGTGTGTGTGTGTGTGTTGGAGTGTCAGCGTAGTATGTGCGAGCATGTGGGTAGAGTCTAGTGAGTGTATATTGAGCCATAGTCCGGATAGCCATTTAATTAACTCATCAGCAGTCTTATGGTTTGGGGGGTAGAAGCTGTTCAGGTCCCTTCTTGTCCCATCGCACTCTAGCAACTCCTGTGGCGGGCCGGGCGCATGCACACTGACACGGTCGTCAGGTGTACGGTGTTTCCTCCGACACATTGGTGTGGCTGGCTTCCAGGTTAAGCGGGCATTCTGTCAAGAAGCAGTGTGCTTGGTCGAGTTTCGCCTCTCCTGAGTCCGTACGGGAGTTGCAGCGATGAGACAAGACTGTAACTACCAATTGGATGCCACAAAAAAGGGCTAAAAGTTTTTCTTTTAAAGGATCTCTCTGTACTTTGCTCCGTTCATCTTTCCCTTGATCCTGAATAGTCTCCCAGTCCCTGCTACTGAAAAACATCCCCACAGCATGATGCTGCCACCACCATGCTTCACCGTAGGGGTGGTGCAAACTTTCCTCCAGATGTGACGCTTGGCATTCAGGCCAAAGAGTTCAGTCTTGGTTTCATCAGACCAGAGAATCTTGTTTCTCATGGTCTGAGTCCTTTATGTGCCTTTCGGCAAACTCCAAGCTGGCTGTCATGTGCCTTTTACTGAGGAGTGGCTTCAGTCTGGCCACTCTACCATAAAGGCCTGATTGGTGAAGTGCTGCAGAGATGGTTGTACTTCTGGAAGGTTCTCCCATTTCCACAGAGAAACTCTGCAGCTCTGTCAGAGTGACCATTGAGTTCTTGTTCACCTCCCTGACCAAGGCCCTTCTCCCCGTATTGCTCAGTTTTGCCGGGCGGCCAGCTCTAGGAAGAGTCTTGGTGGTTCCAAACTTCTTCTATTTAAGAAAGATGTGTTCTTGGGGACCATTAATGCTGCAGAATTTTTGTTAGTACCCTTCCCCAAATCTGTGCCTCGACACAGCTCTACTGTCTTGGAGCTCTACGGATAATTCCAATTGAATTTACCACAGGTGGACTACAATCAAAGTTGTAGAAAGGATGATCTCAAGGATGATCAATGGAAACAGAATGTACCTGAGCTCAATTTCGAGTCTCATAGCAAAGGGTCTGAATACCTATGTAAATAAGTTATTTCTGTTTTCAATTTATACATTTGCAACAATTTCTACAAACCTGTTTTCGCTTTGTCATTATGGGGTATTGTGTGTAGATTGATGAGGAAAAACATGTATTTAATACATTTTAGAATATGGCTGTAACGTAACAAAATGTGGAAAAGGGAAGAGGTCTGAATGCTTTCCGAATGCACGGTACTTATTTCATTTATTTCATAAACAAAGTTATGCAACACCCAATGCCCCCATGTAAAAAGTAACCTCCCCCTTACACTCATTAACTGGTTTTGCCAGCTGCAATGACTCCAACCAAACACCTCCTGTAGTTGTTGGTCAGTTTTTGCCAGGCATAATGGGATCCAGGTCTTCCAGTAAGTTATACTTTTGACTCGTCCGTCCATAGAATATTTTTTCAAGAGTCTTGATGATCATCCAGGTGCTTCCAGGTGCTTTTTGGCAAACTTGAGTCAACTTTTTGGACAAGATGGGTCCCAATCACAGGAGGTTGGCGGCACCTTCTCTTGGGGAGGACAGACTTGTGGTAATGGCTGGAGTGGAATGGTATCAAATACATCAAACACATGGAAACCATGTGTTTGATGCCATTCCATTCATGCTTTTCCGACCATTATTATGAGCCGTCCTCCCCTCAGCAACCTCCTGTGGTCCCATTATGTCTGGCGAAAACCAAACACTGCATTCCACAGTAAGATCCTCATACCAGCGGCCAAGCAGGGTGGTGGTAGTGTGATGGTTTGGGGATGCTTTGCTGCCTCAGGACCTGGATTACTTTCCTTAATAGAAGGAACTATGAATTCTGCTTTGTGTCAGGAGAATGTCAGGTCATCCGTCTGTGAGCTGATGCTGAACCACAGCTGGGTCAAGCAGCAAGAAAATGATCCAAAACACACAATCAAGTCTACATGAAAAAAGGTTGAAAAGCAACACATTTGAAGTTTTGGAATGGCCTAGTCAAAGTCCAGACCTAATCCCAATTGAGATGTTGTGGCAGGACTTGGAACTAGCAGTTCATGCTTGAAAACCACAAATGTCGCTGAGTTAAAGCAGTTCTGCATTCATTAGTGGGGCAGAATTCCTCCACAGCGATGTGCGAGACTGATCAACAACTACAGGAAGCATTTGGTTGCTGTCATTGCAGCTGAAAGTGGCACAACCAGTTAGGGAGCAATTCCTTTTTCACACAGGGGAATTGGGAGTTTCGTAACTTTATTAATTAAATAAATAAAATACTGTAAGTATATACACTAACGTTTAAAAGCGTGGGGTCCCTTAGAAATGTCCTTGGTTTTGAAAGAAAATCTCATTTTTTTGTCCATTAAAATAACATAAAATTGATCAGAAATAAAGTGTAGACATTGTTAATGTGGTAAATGACTATTGTAGCTGGAAACGGCTGATTTTTAATGGAATATCTACAGAGGCCCATTATTAGCAACCATCACTCCTCTGTTCCAATGGCACATTGTGTTAGCTAATCAAAGTGTATCACTTTAAAAGGCTAATTAATCATTTGGAAACCCTTTTGAAATTATGTTAGCACAACTGAAAACTTTTCAAATGTTAATTGTTTAATTGTTAGTTTTTTATATACAGATGTGCCTTGTTGCAACTCAGAAAATAAATGAACTTAGTTCCCACTGTACACTACATTTGAAAAAAATGGTAATTTAGCAGGGTTATGGTTAATCAACTGCCCATTGACAGATTTGTTTCCTCTCTTTTTCAATTTAATGCATAGAAAAGATCATGTGTAACAATGTTCAGGTAATCTTAGCAAAATTAGCTAATTATTAAGGTCAATGTTTTTATTTTAAAAGTAACTAAATGACCTTTACACTGAGTACTTTTTCAATGAGCTACTTTCTACTTTTACTTGAGTCGTTTCTTTACACCTGTCACGACTTCGTGACTTCCGAAGTCGGTCCCTCTCCTTGTTTGGGCGGCATTCGGCGGTCGACGTCACCGGCCTTCTAGCCACCGCCAATCCACTTTTCATTTTCCATTTGTTTTGTCTTAGTCTTACACACCTGGTTTCACTCACCCATTACCTGTTTATTATTTAACCCTCTGTTCCCCATGTTTGTTTGTGAGTGATTGTTCTTTGTAAATCGGTCCGTTATTGTGGGCTCGTAATGTTTGCCGTGTATTTTTGTATTTTGAGTAAAAGTACGTTGATTACTCATATTTGCTCTCCTGCGCCTGACTTGCTACATCAGCTACACACAGGACCCTTACAACACCAGTAATTTAACTGGTGTCATTAAAGTACCAGTACTTCTACGTCAGTAGGATATTTCAGTAATCTTTCCACCCCTGAACAAAACTAAAACCTCCTGATAGAGAATTGGTAAAAACAGACATGTTGTTATGGTTACCCAAAAGGAGAGAAGGTCATTATTTGTATTGCTTTGGGCCACAAATGTTGTCCGTGTTGTTTAGTTTAAATGAATTGCATTTGTTGTTGCTCTATTGAAATGTATTCTTTATTAGCGATATGTGTTGACTGCGTGTAATAATCCTAGCTGTATACAATTGGAGTCAGCAGCATTCAGACAGCAATCATACCTCAGGTATGGAGGTAGAGTGGTCGTTCCACAAAAAGAGTGCCTTTTGCATCTCTTTGATATTTTAAGTAGAAATTGTGCACCAATGTTGAAATTTAAATGCCTGTTATATTAAATGAAGTGCCCTTTAATATAGACCACATGGAGAATTAAATAAATCTGATTTTTTTATATGAAAAAAGACTCGGTAAAGTGCCAAAATGTCCCTCTGTCACTTCCAGGATGATTTTAACATTTTACTGCAGTGGGCAAAATTTAGGCTCACACAGAGTGATTATTGGTAGTCTTAAACAAATCTACTTTAAAACAAAAGTATACACCTCACACACATGGTTATGGACTTGACCTGTTCCATGTCAGATATAGAGTTGAAATTGATAAAATGTTGAGTTTGCATCCCAATATTACACTTTATATCAGAGAAGACTGAAATATAGCAAAGCTGTTTGACATAGAAAAACCGGACTTTCGTAGTAAAAAACAACACCATCTTTATTAATAAAAAATATGAATAACATTCCAACCATGACGCCAAAGAGGGCACTTTTGGTACTTAACTGTAGGAAAGGGCTACCCCACATAAACCCAACATTTCTCCAAGTTTTCATCATTGTATAGCCATAGTTATTATTTTGTTTGACAAAGTCATCTCTGAAGATAATTATTTATTTCATGTGATTCGTGAAAAACCTGTCCTTCCTTTTACGATCAACCCTGTTAAGTGAACTGAACTCTCAATTTAATATAGTGAAACTATTCCTTTTTAAAAACTTTTTTTCGTTAGTTAAACTAAAGATATGGGCTGCGTCTCAATCCAGCACATCCTCCTATGGCGGCCTTCCGCCTCTGTGGTGGTGACCGAGCTACAGTGGTGTCTGTCAGACCCTGAGACAGGGGAGACTCTCACAAACACGATGGTGTTCTCCGTTATGCTCTACGACCCCCAAAAGTGTCACGGGACTCGTCTGGTGTTGGTAATACTGATGTGTCAACTTCTGTCTGAAGTGTCCGAATCGTTTGAGCTACAAACTAATGTCACGGGACTGAATGTTCCCATACAAACGAATGGAAATATGAAGGTAGTTTTGTGCCAACAAAAATGAGGGGTTAAAATGTGTCTAAAAAAACGGAAATATTTCCTGATCTTTCTTATATCTCCTAGATATAGGACAGACACATCAAAACCTTATTCTTTATGATAAATGATTTTACTGGCTTTTTTTTGCGATTTATGAATATGTTATTTATTACATTTCTATGGGATATAGTAGTAAAGACGAAATTCAATATGTTCCAAATTCAATATGTTCCAAATGTTCCAAATTCAATATGTTCCAAATGTTCCAAATTCAATATGTTCCAAATGTTCCAAATTCAATAACTTCCAAATCAAATAGCTAAATTATCAAGGGTATGACCATCTTAGCTTAGTAAACACAGTAAACACGCACAGTGGTTTATTAGACATAGTGATGTGATGATTTAAAAATATAAAATAAAATGACAAAGATGGCATTGGTCTTTAAGTAATATATAGAAGCAGTCAAACTGATCAAAACTAAGAAACAGTGAAACAAAACTAAGAAAACTTTCTTCTTCTATTCCCATTGACCTTTCACTTATTTATTTTTTAAATTGAGAGAATAGCTGAGCTCATGAATAATGTCATTGCTAAATGTATTATGCATTTATTGCAACTGCAATTATACAGTTGGGGCCAAAAGTTTTGAGAATGACACAAATATTAATTTTCACAAAGTCTACTGCCTCAGTGTCTTTTTAGATATTTTTGTCAGATGTTACTATGGAATACTGAAGTATAATTACAAGCATTTCACAAGTGTCAAAGGCTTTTATTGAAAATTACATGAAGTTGATGCAAAGAGTCAATATTTGCAGTGTTGACCCTGGTTTTTCAAGAACTCTGCAGTCCGCCCTGGCATGCTGCCAATTAACTTCTGGGCTCCAGAAGGGCTCCTGGAAAAGGCATTGTTCGTCACCAAACTGTTCCTGGATGGTTGGGAGAAGTTGCTCTCGGAGGATGTGATGGTACCAGGATTTATTCATGGCTGTGTTCTTAGGCAAAATTTCGAGTGAGCCCACTCCCTTGGCTGAGAAGCAACCCCACACATAAATGGTCTCAGGATGCTTTACTGTCGGCATGACACAGGACTGATGTTAGCGCTCACCTTGTCTTCTCCGGACAAGCTTTTTTTCCGGATGCCCCAAACAAAAGGAAAGGGGATTCATCAGAGAAAATGACTTTACCCCAGTCCTCAGCAGTCCAATCCCTGTACCTTTTGCAGAATATCAGTCTGTCCCTGATGTTTTTCCTGGAGAGAAGTGGCTTCTTTGTTGCCCTTCTTGACACCAGGCCATCCTCCAAAAGTCTTCGCCTCACTGTGCGTGCAGATGCACTCACACCTGCCTGCTGCCATTTCTGAGCAAGCTCTGTACTGGTGGTGCCCCGATCCTGCAGCTGAATCAACTTTAGGAGACGGTCCTGGCGCTTGCTGGACTTTCTTGGGCGCCCTGAAGCCTTCTTCACAACAATTGAACCGCTCTCCTTGACGTTCTTGATGATCCGATAAATGGTTGATTTAGGTGCAATCTTACTGGCAACAATATCCTTGCCTGTGAAGCCCTTTTTGTGCAAAGCAATGATGACGGCACACGTTTCCTTGCAGGTAACCATGGTTGACAGAGGAAGAACAATGATTCCAAGCACCATCCTCCTTTTGAAGCTTCCAGTCTGTTATTCGAACACAATCAGCATGACAGAGTGATCTCCAGCCTTGTCCTCGTCAACACTCACACCTGTGTTAATGAGAGAATCACTGACATGATGTCAGCTGGTCCTTTTGTGGCAGAGCTGAAACAAAGTGGAAATGTTCTTTGTGGATTCAGCTCATTTGCATGGCAAAGAGGGACTCTGCAATTAATTGCAATGGAGTATATGCAAATTGCCATCATACAAACTGAGGCAGCAGACTTTGTGAAAGTTAATATTTGTGTCATTCTCAAAACTTTTGGCCACAACTGTACATAAAAGCCAAAGAAATATTTTTATTTGTGATAGCTGCTGGACATTTTCATTCATTAAAGTTCGATTACTCAGCAATTCGGAGTTGAGCCAGTAGGTTTGTCATTTGAGCTTTGCATAGAGACATGATGGGGAGCCTTGCAACAGGAGGGCTTAAGAAATAGGGTAAGAATAAGCAGTTTCCCAGTCATTTCTTCAAAGGTAGGCAGGGAAGCAAACTTCTGGGGAAACATTTGTGTTTGTTCTTCTCGTATTACTACCTCACCATGTTAAATCACTTGCACATGCAGCGAGTGCCTGCCGAGACACTCGCTGGGAAGACTTTGATCCTCCACACTGTCAAATCCCAGAGGCAACTATGGCAACAACCTTGTTTTGAGCAATGGATGTGGGGGGTTGTGAATGCAATGTGTATCTTGTGCACCCTTATGTCAACATAGCACTTGCGTGAGCGGGCATATTTATCTCTTTGGGAAGCACATGCTTCGAATGCATTGTATCGCAGGGTCATTTGTTTAAAAATGCCTTTTAGTTTGGGACCCCGAGTGGTGTGATGGTCTAAAGGCACTGAATCGCAGTGGTAGCTGTGCCACTAGAGAACCTGGTTCAAGTCCAGGCTCTGTCACAGCCGGCCGCGACTGGGAGACCCATGGAGCACACAATTGGCCCAGCGTTGGTTTGGCCAGCAGGGATGTTCCTGTCCCATTGTGCACCAGTGACTCCTTTGGCGGGCCAGGTGCAATGCACACTGGCAGGTTCGCCAAGTGTACTGTGCTTCCTCTAACACATTGGTGTGGCTGGCTTCTGGGTTAAGCAGGCATGTACAGTGGTGCAGCTGGTTTCTGGGTTAAAGAGGTGTTGTGTAAAGAAGAAGAAGCAGCTTGGCTGGGTTGTGTTTTGGAGGACGCACGGTTCCTGACCATTGCCTCTCCCGAGTCTGTACAGGAGTTGCCGCGATGGGACAGGACTGTAAACTACCAATTGGGCACCATGAAAAAGTGGTCAACAATTTAAATAACATTCCTTACGGATGGGAGAGGGAGGAGGTGAAAAGTGTGTGTGTGCTTGTGCGTATTTGTGCTTGTGCAAGCATACGTGAGTATGTGCCAGCATAGCTGTAACAATACATCATTATCTATGTTGTTCTTCCAACAATCACAAACATTTTAAAAGTCTCAATGGCTCTTAATCTGAATTTGAGGCCTTTGGACAAAAATGTACGCATGTTGTGTTAGCCATGGAATTTTGCTGAGGGATCCTGACACGTTGCAGAGGGAATGAGCTTGGATGTGATGACTGCGTGTGAACATGTGCTGCATAGCATTCTGAGTCTCTCCACACACACACACACGATTGCATGTACACGCACACACAGACAGACACACACTCGCATGCGTGTACGGAGCCGCACACACACCAACACACGCAAACACACACAGACCTATGTATTTGACTGAGCTCTGCTTGGCGAAGGAAGAATGCTTGGAACAGATGGGATATGTCGGCTGGATGTTGAATCAAACAGAACAGGAACACATACAGCACAACCCCCAGATCCAGTCACTGCTGGCCTAGTGCACAATCGCATCACGTACAGTACATGTGGTTAAACAGATTTCAAAGAAATACTGGGATACATCTGGGACGGAAACTACAGTATAGGACTGTGGAACACCCACAGACAGACAAGTTACAGCGTATTAGTTCCACAAAGGGGGTGTCAATGCGGGATCTCTTAGGAAGTTGTGAAGATTTTCAGCCGACACAGTTGACATGGTTTATTGGATAATAAATGGAATACAAAATATCTATTTTAACATACTGTTAAATTGTTGCCAGCAGCACAGTTACAGTCACCAACGCTCTGCATAACATCGAATCAATCTAACCAATCATAGCTGCAGTGGCCTATATGCAAATAGCCATTGCCATATATGGATCTGTGTTTAGGCTACAGTATTAGCGGTCACGAGTAGATGCGCTTGTTTTGAGATCAAAGCAAGAGCTACATGTGTACATTTGTTCATATTATTTGCTAGTTAGTGAGTTACTAGCCCAGTTATAGCTAAATTCCAGTCAGTGGTTGCTTCCTACAGGAGCAATAAATGTGTGCATTTCTTTGTCAGGTAAAGATTTTTTTTAAAGTCTTAAAAGGGCAGTGTTGTATCTTTTGAGACGTTCTTAAATAAGCTAAGTAGCCTTAGAGGGTGTCACGACTCCAACCGAAGGACACTCCCCTTCCCGTTCGGGTGGCGCTCGCGGTTGTCACCGGCCTACTAGCTACTACTGATTATTTCCTCCTCCTCCTTATGTGTTGATTGAGTGCACCTGTTTTGGATTAGGTAGTAGGCTTTATTAGTCAGCCGGCCCGCAGAGTTCCTTGTGCGGGATTAATTATTGTGACCATCTGTTTTAGTGCACTTGTGTGCACGTCTATGGGTTTTGTGTTTTCCCATTTTGTGGGTTTTCCCTGGACCGTTTAAGTTCCCCTGTTTGTTCATTACGCCGTGTGTGTTCGTGTGGGTTGGCTTATGTTCGCTGTTTGTCGGTGCATTAAAATGGCACTCACCTGAACTCTCTGCTTCCTGCGCTTGACTCCTCACCCACTACACTCAGATCGTTACAGAGGGGAGGATCATTTGTTTCATTCTCTGTCAGAAGGGTATGGGAATAATAATGCATTTAATTTTGTAAAGTGGTTTCTTGCATCAAACAACACATCATTTTCAGTTACCTCCTTGTCTGAAGGACAAGTGGATAAACAGGTTGATGTCAAGCCCTGCATGTTTTTGCAAAAGCCTCATGGAATGTCAGCCTACATTGAAGAGCACAAATTTGCTGCTACTGTAGGCTTTAAGACAGAACAGCTATTTCCATGTTAAAAGGGGATGCATTTCTCGCCATTGTTTTTGATAGTAGGCTACACTGGTAGGCACACGGTATGATCAAATAGCCACAGTAGCCTACGTGGCCACCATTAAAACTGTAACTTAAAGAGGGTACATCCTCAGTGTTCACAGTAAACATGCACCGGAAGTTGCACAGAATTTTCACAACCTTCAAGTTTGCGCTCAGCAGACCTTAAATATTGCTTACAACCAGATGTGCTAAATCTTTGGGAGAGAGAATCCGACATGAGCAGCCTGCTTTCGTCAGTGTCTAAATGACTCTGCTCCACTGAAAGGTACTCTGGTGACGACAGTTTGAATAAATGTTTGTTTTCTGTAAGTGTCTGAGCTAGTGGTCCAAGAGTCTCAAGAAGCCCTGAGCCTTGTGGTCCAACCGCACTAACCATGGATGTACATACTTCCATATGCCGCCCATTGGCAAACGCTGACATCCACACAGCATGGGAATCTCAGCACTATTCGCTAACCTAAACAGAGCGAGATCAGCGCGGGCTTTCACGGTACAGCGCACATAAACAATCCTTACTATCACAAACACTGTAATGCAAACAGACACCCCACTGCACAGAGCCCGCATTTGGCACATCCTCGTACATACCCCCACGTTTCATAACCCAATCATAAATGTAACACATCAGTCCCCTCTAGGCTTGGGCGTTATACCGTTTATACTGTATACCAGGCTATTTCGAAATACCAACGGTATGTTTTTCAAGCAGTTATAAGCAGTGTGTGCTACGCCAACTTATAATAAGTTAAGTATAACTATAAATCTTAGAGTTGTGTCAAATAAATTACATCTAGCTCAGGGCTCCAACTATGCATTTGGTTTGCTAACTTGCTAGCTAGGTGTCTAGATGTCAAGATATCTGTTGCCTAAATTGTTTTGTGCATAAAACAAAAAGTATACAGTGCCCCTTGTGTGCACATTCGGTAATACCGTATACCCAGTTATGGCACAAAAACGGTATGAAGGTATGAAAGGTTTGCTCCATATGGTTCCAGGGCACAAGGAATGATTTTATCCCATGGGTCACAATACGTTTGTACTTTACAGGCTCTAGAGATGTTAAAGTTCTACTTATAAACAATTATAAACTGGGTGGTTCGAGCCCTGAATGCTTTTTTAATTTGACCTTTATTTAACTAGGCAAGTCAGTTACAAATTCTTATTTTCAGTGGGTTAACTGCCTGTTCAGGGGCAGAGCGACAGATTTGTACCTTGTCAGCTCGTGGATTTGAACTTGCAACCTTTCGGTTACTCGTCCAACGCTCTAACTAGGCTACCCTGCCGCCCCAGCTTATTTGCTGACAGCCGTGGAATATCAGACCGTATACCACGGGCATGGCAAAACATGTATTTTTACTGCTCTAATTACGTTGGTAACCAGTTTATAATAGCAATAAGGCACCTTAGGGGTTTGTGGTATTATGGCCAATATACCACAGCTAAGGGCACGACACTATGCGTCATGTCTAAGAACAGCCCTTAGCTGTGGTATATTGGCCATATACCACACCCCTTGTGCCTTATTGCTTAAATATATAATGCATTATCACAAGTATCATTTAGAGAAAGTTCATATGATTTCTCAAAATGTTCTCAAGACAACAAGCATATTTCTGCAATGTGTACTTTTACAGGCAGAAGTGTACATTTAACATCTTTAAAAAACAAATAGATTGTTGACATTTTAAAATATTTACTTTGTATATATAATGTTTAAAGGATATATTTAACATATCTTCTTTCATATTTATTAATACATTGAATCCATGATGGTTGTGGAATATGAAAATATCTAAGAGGTCACGATTGTGACCAATGGGACATGGTGGCTCTAATTTATTATATACATTCTATTTAATCATAGCAGATTATTTTTTCAGTAGATTGAAGTTGATTTGGGTTATGGATAAACTTCATCAAGATGATCCTACAGATGATTTTATCATTAACTATTAGCATTTGCATATGCTTAAATCAGTGATTCTGTCACACCCTACCTAATCTGTTTCACCTGTTCTTGTGATTGTCTCCATCTCCTCCAGGTATCTCTTATTTTCCCCAGTGTATTTATCCCAGTGTTTCCTGTCTCTGTGCCAGTTCGTCTTGTATGTTTTCAAGTCAACCAGCGTGTTTTCCCGTGCTCCTTTTTTCTATTCTATTTATCTAGTCTTCCCGGTTTTGACCCTTGCCTGTTTTTTCTGGACTCTGTACCCGCCTGCCTGCCCTGACATTGAGCCTGCCTGACCCTTCTGCCTGCCCTGACATTGAGCCTGCCTGACCCTTCTGCCTGCCCTGACATTGAGCCTGTCTGCCACTCTTTACCTCTTGGACTCAGAATCTGGTTTTGACCTTTTGCCTGTCCATGACCATTCTCTTGCCTACTCCTTTTGGATTATAAATAAACTACAAAGACTCTAACCATCTGCCTCCTGTGTCTGCATCTGGGGCGGCAGGGTAGCCTAGTGGTTAGAGTGTTGGTTAGAGCGTTGGACTTGTAACCGAAAGGTTGCAAGTTCGAATCCCCGAGCTGACAAGGTACAAATCTGTCGTTCTGCCCCTGAACAGGCAGTTAACCCACTATTCCTAGGCCGTCATTGAAAATAATAATTTGTTCTTAACTGACTTGCCTAGTAAAATAAAGGTAAAAAAAAAAAAAAAATCTGGGTCTCGCCTTGTGCTCTTATAGTACGAACTGGCCATGACAGACCCAGCAGACTTGGACCAGCTCCGCCACGCTGTCTCCCTGCAGGGAGCCACCATTGGGAGGCATGAGGAGCTGTTACACGACCAAGTGTTTAAGGAGATTATGGACCAAATCAGTGAGTCAATACAGCTGCTTGTGCAGTGAGTCAATACAATATGCTTGTGCTTCTAGTTCCGACAAAGTTTTCCCCCGGTGAAGCGTTGTGCAGACCTCACTACCCTCTGGAGAGTCTTACGTTTGTGGGCGGAGCAGTTGCCGTACCAGGCGGTGATACAGCCCGGCAGGATTCTCTCGATTGTGCATCTGTAAAAGTTTGTGAGTGCTTTTGATGACAAGCCTCCTGAGGTTGAAGAGGCGCTGCTGCGCCTTCTTCACAATGCTATCTGTGTGGGTGGACCAATTCAGTTTGTCCGTGATGTGTATGCCGAGGAACTTAAAACTTACTATCCTCTCCACTACTGTCCCGTCGATGTGGATAGGGGGGTGCTCCCTCTGCTGTATCCTGAAGTCCACAATCATCTCCTTTGTTTTGTTGACGTTGAGCGTGAGGTTATTTTCCTGACACCACACTCTGAGGGCCCTCACCTCCTCCCTGTAGGCCATCTCGTCGTTGTTGGTAATCAAGCCTACCACTGTAGTGTCGTCCGCAAACTTGATGATTGAGTTGGAGGCGTGCATGGCCACGCAGTCGTGGGGTAAACAGGGAGTACAGGAGAGGGCTCAGAACGCACCCTTGTGGGGCCCCAGTGTTGAGGATCAGCGGGGTGGAGATGTTGTTACCTACCCTCACCACCTGGGGGCGGCCCGTCAGGAAGTCCAGGACCCAGTTGCACAGGGAAGGGTTGAGACCCAGGGTCTCGAGCTTGATGACGAGTTTGGAGGGTACTATGGTGTTAAATGCTGAGCTGTAGTCGATGAACAGCATTCTCACATAGGTATTCCTCTTGTCCAGATGGGTTAGGGAAGTGTGCAGTGTGGTTGCGATTGTGTAGTCTGTGGACCTATTGGGGCGGTAAGCAAATTGGAGTGGGTCTAGGGTGTCAGGTAGGGTGGAGGTGATATGGTCCTTGACTAGTCTCTCAAAGCACTTCATGATGACAGAAGTGAGTGCTACGGGGCGGTAGTCGTTTAGCTCAGTTACCTTAGCTTTCTTGGGAACAGGAACAATGGTGGCCCTCTTGAAGCATGTGGGAACAGCAGACTGGGATAAGGATTGATTGAATATGTCCGTAAACACACCAGCCAGCTGGTGTGCGCATTCCCTGAGGACGTGGCTGGGGATGTCGTCTGGGCCTGCAGCCTTGCGAGGGTTAACACGTTTAAATGTTTTACTCACGACGGCTGCAGTTAAGGAGAGCCCGCAGGTTTTGGTAGCGGGCCGTGTCAGTGGCACTGTATTGTCCTCAAAGCGAGCAAAAAACGTATTTAGTCTGTCTGGGAGCAAGACATCCTGGTCTGCGACGGGGCTGGTTTTCTTTTTGTAATCCGTGATTAACTGTAGACCCTGCCACATACCTCTTGTGTCTGAGCCGTTGAATTGCAACTCTACTTTGTCTCTATACTGAGGCTTAGCTTGTTTGGTTTCCTTGCGGAGGGAATAGCTACACTGTTTGTATTCGGTCATGTTTCCGGTAACCTTGCCCTGGTTAAAAGCAGTAGTTCGCGCTTTCAGTTTCGTGCGAATGCTGCCATCAATCCACTGTTTCTGGTTTGGGAATGTTTTAATAGTTGCTGTGGGTACGACATCGCCGATGCACTTTCTAATGAACTCGCTCACCGAATCGGCGTATTCGTCAATGCTGTTGTTGGACGCAATGCGGAACCTATCCCAATCCATGTGATTGAAGCAATCTTGAAGTGTGGAATCAGATTGGTCGGACCAGCACTGAACAGACCAGAGCGCGAGAGCTTCCTGTTTTAGCTTCTGTCTGTAGGCTGGAAGCAACAAAATTGAGTCGTGGTCAGCTTTTCCGAAAGGAGGGCGGGGGAGGGCCTTATATTCATCGCGGAAGTTAGAATAACAATGATCCAGGGTTTCACCAGCCCTGGTTGCACAATTGACATGCTGATAGAATTTAGGGAGTCTTGTTTTCAGATTAGCCTTGTTAAAATCCCCAGCTACAATGAATGCAGCCTCAGGATATGTGGTTTCCAGTTTGCATAGAGTCAAATAAAGTTTGTTCAGGGCCATCAATGTGTCTGCTTGGGGGGGAATATATATGGCTGTGATTATAATCGAAGAGAATTCTCTTGGTAGATAATGCGGTCGACATTTGATTGTGAGGAATTCTAAGTCAGGTGAACAGAAGGACTTGAGTTCCTGTATGTTGTTATGATCACACCACGTCTCGTTAATCATAAGGCATATACCCCCCCACCCCTCTTCTTACCAGAAAGGTGCTTGTTTTGGTGGGAACGATGCGTGAAGAAACCAGCTGGCTGCATTATAGCGTGTCTCGTGTGAGCCATGTTTCCGTGAAGCAAAGAATGTTACAGTCTCTGATGTCTCTCTGGAAGGCTACCCTTGCTCGGATTTCATCAACCTTGATGTCAAGAGACTGCACGTTGGCGAGTAGTATGCTAGGGAGTGGTGCGCGATGTGCCCGTCTCCGGAGCCTGACCAGAAGACCGCTTCGTTTGCCCCTTTTACGGCGATGTTGTTTAGGTTCGCCGGCTGGGATCCGATCCATTGTCGTGGGTGGTGGGCAAAACACAGGATCCGCTTCAGGAATGTCGTATTCATGGTCGTAATAATGGTGAGTTGACATTGCTTTTATATTCAGTAGTTCCACCCGACTGTACGTAATGAAACCTAAGATTACCTGGGGTACCAATGTAAGTAATAACACGTAAAAAACAAAATACTGCATAGTTTCCTAGGAACGCGAAGCGAGGCGGCCATCTCTGTCGGCACCGGAAGTTCTTGCCCTTCATCGCCGCATGCATGGTGTGTACCCAAAGCAAGACTCAGTGGCAAGCTCCGTCTGGTCTCCTTCAACCACTTCCTGTTCCTCATCGCCCCTGGTTCCATATTTCCCTGGATTTTGTCACTGGGCTTCTTCCGTCAGATGGCAACACCACCATCCTGAAGGTGGTTTACAGGTTCTCCAAGGCCGCCCATTTCATCCCTCTTCCTAAATTACCTTCTGCCAAGTAGACGATCCAGCTCATGGTGCAGCACGTCTTCCGAGACTCCCGATCGACATTGTCTCAGATCAGGTTCCTCAGATTTCATCCCAATTCTGGAAGGCATTCTGAACCCTTATCGAGTCATCGGCCAGCCTGTCCTCCTGTGTCTTGTTGCCAGTAGTAACCCCACCACCTGGAGTCAGCAACTGGTCTGGGTGGAATATGCCAGGAACACTCTCCCCTGCTCGGCTACTGGACTATCCCCCTTCGAATACTCCATAGGATATCAGCTCCCGCTCGTCGCAGAGCAAGAAGCGGAGGTCAACATACCTTTAACCTTCCTGTTTGTCTGCCGCTGTCAGCGTACCTGGAAAAGAGCTCGGGCGGCTCTTCTCAAGACAACCCCCAGGTATCGTCGACAAGCAGACCGTTACCGGACTCTGGCTCCTCGCTATCGGGTCGGGCAGAGGGTATGGTTTTTCACTTGGGACCTGACCCTCCGGGTAGAATCCCATAAACTTGACCCCCATTTCATTGGTCCTTTCCCTATTTCAATAGTCCCACTGCTGTCTGTCTGCTGTTGCCCCGTACCCTCTGTTTTCACCTTACTTTTCATGTGTCCAGGATTAAGCCCTTGTCTCACAGTCCTCTGTCTTCCGTTTCTAGGTCCATCCCTCCCCCTGGGTCATCAATGGCTAGCCGGCGAATACGGTGAGACACCTCTTGAGTGTTCGACCACGGGGCAGGGGTTTCCAGTACCTGGTTCACTGGGAGGCTTATGATCCGGAGGATAGGTGCTGGGTTCCTGCTAAAGACATCCTGGACCCAGTCCTCATCGAAGAGATTTTCATCACCGACACCCCGGTCAGCCAGGTTCCTAGAGGGGGGGTACTGTCATGCCCTGATCTGTTTCACCTGTTCTTGTGATTATCTCCACCTCCTCCAGGTGTTGCATATTTATCCCAGTGTTTCATGTCTATGTGCCAGTTCCTCTTGTATGTTTTCAAGTCAACCAGCGTATTTTCCCGTGCTCCTGTTTTCTATTCTAGTCCTCCCGGTTTTGACCCTTGCCTGTTTTTTCTGGACTCTGTACCCGCCTGCTTGACCCTTCTGCCTGCCCTGACATTGAGCCTGTCTGCCACTCTATACCTCTTGGACTCAGAATCTGGTTTTGACCTTTTGCCTGTCCATGACCATTCTCTTGCCTACTCCTTTTGGATTATAAATAAACTATGAAGACTCTAACCATCTGCACTCACCACTAAGTCGCTCTGGATATGAGCATCTGCTGAATGACTAAAATGTTAATGTATTAAGATAATACATTTATAAACGTTATCATTTTGTTTAGGGTAGACCTGTTTTATCAGAGTACTGGACATAGGTTTAATGGATAGCCACCTGGTTCGTATGGATATATTAGGGCTGTAGTATAGATGTAGACATGGTTTGGATGAATGTTGAGGCTTGCCCACAGCGGAAGACCTGTTTATTTTTGAGTATCATAAAGCTTTATGCCCATGAATTTACCTGGTTTATATGAGTAATGGGGTGTAGACATGTAACAGGCTCGTACAGGCAATGGATATGAATGGATGTCT
The DNA here is from genome assembly GCF_034236695.1 of Oncorhynchus nerka. Lineage (NCBI taxonomy): Eukaryota > Metazoa > Chordata > Actinopteri > Salmoniformes > Salmonidae > Oncorhynchus > Oncorhynchus nerka. The sequence goes on from NC_088411.1 coordinate 1,342,649, forward strand.
ATTGTCTTTTCAAATCCTTTCTGGTCAAAAAAGTTAATGAGTCTGGGGAAAATGTGTTATACCACTGTACTATGAGTTTATAAAATGGTTAGGGAATGCAGGTCACAGGACTAAGATATGCAAAGGAAAACAGGGTTGGAGTGCACAGCGGATAGCTGGATATGTTGGTGACTTGGGGGAAAACAGGCCTTGGCAAAGTGGCTAACAGGGCGTAGATAGGCAAGTAAAGGCATCCCCATACGTAGGTTCAGTTTGCTCCTAGCAAAACTCTACTCTGTCCTTACATACTCCCCGAAGACCTTAACTTGAGCCACCGTAGCAACAACATAACCAGTAACACTTCCTCTAAATAGTCCAAATGAATATAAGATAAATCAAGAAATCTGTAACTCATTTTGACGTTTTTGCCGAGGAGGTCTTAGTCGCACATTTCACATCTAGCTAAGATATTTGGTGCAGTACTTCTCAATTGATAAAAATGTGCATAAACACTAGTAGCGCACTGCAGATAGTAGGGCCTATCGGCTGCTGCCCTCTCTCGTCACTCTCGTTGAATGACAGCAAACACTTAATTGAAGAAACCCATCCATAGTTCCCACCCCTACTGTTGACCAATCACTGAAGAAGGGGCATAGACTTCGGCTATTGAACTTCGATATGCCTCAAGATTTTTTGGTGTGCGTGCGAACAGCTGAAAAAAACCCTACCAACACCAAATCAAACAAAAATGTCACAACATTTCGTCATAATATATGCACAAACTGTTTTGACTGGGAAGCATGTGATAGGCTTAATAAGGCTCAGGTGTTTTGGCAAAGGAACTGGAGTCTATGCATTAGAAATAAGGCTTGTAGGGCTAGGATATGGGTTTATTGGGACTTGATTTTATCAATATTAGGGTATTGGCATGTGGGTGTTAGGGTTAGGGCATTGTGGTAACAGGGCTGGGGTGTGTAGATAATTGGGTTTAGGTGTGTGGGTAAGTGGGCTGAGTCATGTAGATATTGGGGCTGGGGAATATAAATGTAAATGTCTGTTTTCTGTTCTATAGGGGACCAATGTATGTTCCCATTGGTCAGAATTATGACAGAATAAAATATAATTTTTCACATACTTTTCAATATTATTTTTTGAAAAGCAATATGGATTACATGTGAGTTACTAACGGCAAAATATTTGCATAGTGGCCTGTCTGGAAAATAAGGTAGCCTGTAGTGGCAATGACTCGCCCCAGCACACTGGGTAATGCTAAATCACAGCTAAACAAGTTACACCTGCGCCGCGGAGCAAAGAGGTCGGCGATGTGCACCTTTCAAAGGTCCCCCCTCTCGGTGGACACGTCCCTTTTGATTCCACTCTGCAGGGATTTGTCTTCCTCATCTCGTTCACGGGGCACTGGCAAACTGGTGGAGATTGACCTTCGCTGTTCCCCAAGCTAATGAAAGCCTCTCCTTTGAAAGGAAAAAAATATCAGAAAAATAGGTTTGAAATGCAAATCTCTCAGCGTGATGAGTTCTAGCCATCTACCTCAGGAACATTGCACAAAAAGTAAGTTTAGGCAGCCGAAGAAGTTGAAAAATCAGTTGACTGATTTTCTTCAAAACCTTTGAGTTTGCTTCTGGACCCAGATACGAGTCAAAATGAAACTCATTGGAGGACATAGCTCAATGATCGGGCGTCCTCATTCAACTCAATGATAGCCTAATGGTTGGAATGGAAGTAAAAGCAGGAAGTGAACCCATCAATATGTGCAGTGATTTGTTGATTAAACTCAACTGACATTACAAAAATGCATTCCATTGCATTAAAATAATGTTATATCAGTTAACATAATTTGAATGAACATTCTACATTACCATGGAAATTATTGGATCACAATACCAGGCAGCCATTGCGAGTGTACCCATGAGTTTACCAGTCAAGTTGACACACGAATGCCCGGGCAGCCCCGTCTACAGTCAGCTGTTCGTTCCACACAAACAGTTACGGTTCTTTTACTTTCATGACGGCCGAGCAGTTGCCATATCAGGCAGTGATGCAATACACTCAATGGTGCAGCTGTAGAACCTTTTGAGGATCTGAGGACCTGTGCCAAATCTTTTCAGTCTCCTGAGGGGGAATAGGTTTTGTCATGACCTTTTCACGACTGTCTTGGTGTGCTTCGACCATGTTAGTTTGTTGGTGATGTGGACACCAAGGAACTTGAAGCTCTCAACCTGCTCCACTGCAGCCCCGTTGATGAGAATGAGGGCATGCTTGGTCCTCAATCATCTCATTAGTCTTGATCCCGTTTAGGGAGAGGTTGTTGTCCTGGCACCACACGGCCAGGTCTCTGACCTCCTACCTGTCTCGTCGTTGTCATTGATCAGGCCTACCAGTTGTGTCATCAGGCAAAAGTAATGATGGTGTCGTGCCTGGCCGTGCAGTCATGAATGAACAGGGAGTTCAGGAGGAGACTTAGGACGCACCCCTGAGGGGCCCCTGTGTTGAGGATCAGCGTGGCAATGTGTTGTTACCTTCCCTTACCACCTGGGGGCAGCCCGTCAGGAAGTCCAGGATCCAGTTGTAGAGGGAGGTGTTACGTCCCGTGGTCCTGAGCTTATTGATGAGCTTTGACGGCACTATGGTGTTGAACGCTGAGCTGTAGTTAATGAATAGCATTCTCACAAATGCTCATATGATTAACCCTTACGCATCATCATGCAACCTTATTTTCAAAAGTTGCACAGCTGATCAAGTTATTTTCCCACTTTTGGGCGTGATGCATTGGTGCTCTGTCCTAGGAACAGAAGAGGTTGGTTTTCATGATGAGTCTTGACCCACCTTTGAAGCCCTGATGCCCTGGGAAAATGTACATCCAGGACATTATTCCAACATCATTCCTAACCTATTACTCCATACCAGATTATATCAACACACCACTTCTCTGTGATCGTCCATGTGTGGTGAACGGTCTGGTGTAAAATGGTAACCGTAATGCCTTTGGTTGGTGAAACAGTGGAGGAAGTATTCTTTCACAATGTTGAATGTTTCGGTCTTCCTTCCCACCATTCACTGACTGAACAACAAAGTGTTTCATTTTCTCTCATGTATGTAGTGATGAGTACCCAATACTGCCTATAAGTATGTATGAGCTCTGAGTGAACTCTCAAATATTCTATCAATAATTTATAATTTAAAAGTATGCCTTTTTTTAGTGACAGACCTGTGAACATTCATAACTGAGTTATCAACATTTATAACTGCTAAAATACTTTATTTGAAAGTGGCAATCAACTGACCATTAACAAATTAGTTAAATTTGTGTAAATGCTAAAACGACACCTTTAAAGTAAGTGGAAACCTACTGACCATTCATTAATGAGTTAGGCCTACCAATATTTACAACACAAAATATACCGTAAAAGTGGAAACCTTTTGGTTATTTATTAATGAGTTGCAAACATTTATAACAGCATAGGCCTACCAATATTTAGAACTTCAAAAATTATACCGTAAATGAAAGTGGAAACCTATTGGCTATTTATTAATAATGAGTTGCAAACATTTTTAACAGCATATAATCTCCTCAAACATGCAATACATACTATAAACAAAATGTAATTTAATAGAAAGATACATTGGGGAAACAATTTTAATTGCAGTGACTCAAATCTGTAGCCTATAATTGGTATAGTGAGTAACCTAGCGAATTCAGATAAACAGGGGGTGTCTTTTTCTCTCCTTTTTAACATTGCAAGTCAGAATAGAAATTGACAACAGATGAACTATGTAAAATACAACTTGGGCCTTCATGGCCCCCTTCTGTGTCTTCATCTGTTTCTTTCTTGTTAAGCATTTCCCTTCCTGGAGTCTGAGACCTTTTGGGAATCCAGGGCTGCCAACTTTTGGAGAAAGCTTTGCGTGAGATTAGCTATGTGAATTTCATTGCCCCTTGGCACAAACCCTAGATAGGGGTCCTCCCCCAATAAAAATGTACAGTTTTAAAGTTAATTTCCTGTAATTCTACGTATGGCTTAGGCCTATGACCAGGGTGGACAAAAAATTAAAACCATAGATCGGGTGTATTCAGGATGCTTTGGACGTGAAATGAACACTCAAAATGCAACAATGTTGGCTAGACATTTTTGGGGGATGAAAATTAAAGTATGCCAATATACTGTATTTTAAAACACAACTGTCCATGAATGCTGCAAAAATACATAGCCTTATGTAATTAATTTTCACAGATAAAAGCATGCTTTTCAGATGTAAAATATAATACTACAGTGGTAAAATTGAGAAGAAGTGGAATATAAAATAAGTGTGGGGAATAAATGAGTGTTCTTGCTGACAAGCACACTAATTACCCTGTATTTTTGCCCTTTGTTTAAGAATTATAATTATTTTCCCCACTCTAGAATCAAACTTACACTTTTGGGTTCACAATCTGTTAGATAAAATTATTCTCATAGTTACAAGTCAGGTCCCCCTACCAAACTTCCCTGCTAAAACATACTGTAGGTACGCTGTCTTTTTGTTGTCACAGCCTAAATGCCAATCAACAAACGAGGGGACTATGCAAGTGTGGATTAAATTGACTTAATACATGCTGTCAAAAGGCTGAATTCTGAAATAGAGATGGGAGGAACAGCAATCACATTTTGTTGACAACATTGGACATAAAACAAAGCTGCAGAGTTACTCTTCAGTAGAGAACGTTCTCTCTCTCAATTCAGCTCTACTCTAATCTTGAGGGGTGTTTCTTTAAAAAGTGCATCCAATCCCCTTGATACCTTACATAACTAGACCAATTATATGTTTCAATGTGCTAGCACTTAATGATGACCTTTGCCTTCAAGATGGCCACAGGAACAATGGTGGCCATCTTGAAGCATGTTGGGACAGCAGACTGGGATAGGGAAAGATTGAATATGCCCGTAAACCCACCAGCCTGATCTGAGCATGCTCTGAAGACACGGCTAGGGATGCGGTCTGGACCGGCAGCGTTGCGAGGGTTAACACGTTTAAATGTGTTACTCACGTTGGCCATGGAGAAGAAGAGCCCACAGTCCTTGGGAAGAATGTGTTTAGCCTGTCCGAAAGCAAGACGCCGGTCTCGGCGAAATGGCTGGTAGTCCGTGATTATCTGTAGTCCCTGCCACATACGCCTCGTGTCTGAGCCGTTGAATTGCGATTGCACTTTATCTCTATACTGACGTTTAGCTTGTTTGATTGCCTTGCGGAGTGAATAACTACACTGTTTAAATTCTGCCATATTACCAGTTGTCTTGCCATTATTAAATGCGGTGGTTCGTGCTTTCAGTTTCACACAAATGCTGCCATCTATCGTGCTCGGTTTCTGGTTAGGGTAGGTATTAATAGTCACAGTGAGTACTATATCTCCTATACACTTCCTTATGAACTCAGTCACCATATCCGTGTATGTGTCTAGATTATTTTTGCATGCTAGCTTTGACCAGCTTTGAATAGTACGAGCACTTCCTGTTTGAGTTTCTGCCTATAGGACGGGAGGAGCAAGATGGTGTCGTGGTCAGATTTACTATTTTATCGGCGGGGGAGGGCCTTCTAAGCATTCCAAGAGTTTGAATAGTAATGGTCGAGAGTCTTTGTAGCGTGTGTAGGACAGTCAATATGTTGATAGAATTTCGGCAGCCTCATCCTCAGATTTGCTTTGTTAAAATCCCCAGCTACAATAAAAGCAGACTCAGGAAATGTGGTTTCCAGTTTGCACAAAGTCCAGTGAAGTTCTTTGAGGGCCATCAAGGTTTCGGCTTGAGGTGGGATGTAAACAGCTGTGGCGATGACGGAAGATAATTCTCTTGGGAGATAATACGGTCGCCATTTAATTTTGAGGTATTCTAGGTCGGATGAACAAAATGACTTGAGTTCCCGTATGTTCCTAGAATTACACCATGAGTCGTTAATCATGAAACTCACCCCCCCCTGCCCTTCTGCTACCCGGAGAGATATTTATTCCTGAATGCGCGATGTACTGAGAATCTTTCTGGCTTTACTGACTCCGACAGAGTATCCCGAGAGAAGCATGTTTCCGTGAAACAAAGTATGTTACAGGTCCGATGTCTCTCTGCTTTAAGCTCATCAACTTTATTATTCAAAGACTGAACATTAGCAAGTAATATACTCGGAAGCGGTGGGTGGTGTGCACACCTCCATAGTCGAACCAGCATGCTGCCTCGAGTGCCTCTCCTCCGCCGACGATGTTTTGGGTCAGCCTCTGGAATAAGTTAAAATGCTCTGGGGAGAGTGAACAAAGGATCTGCTCCAGGGAAGTCGTATTCCTGGTCGTAATGCTGGTAGTTACGCCACTCTTATATCTATTAGTTCTTCCCGGCTGTATGTAATGACACAAAACACTTCCTGAGCTAATAATGTACAAAATAGTACATTAAAAAACAGAACACTGTAAAGTTTTCGAAGAGCTTGTCGCAATGTTGCCATCTCTGTCTGAGCCATCTGGCTACTTTGGCTTCCCTCCAAGCCTGAGCCCAAAGACTTTCATCTAAACTCAGATTAAAGATATGACAGATAGGAGTGGCTATAGATTCAGCTACCATCCTCAGTAGCTTTCCATTTTTTTATGCATGAATATGATGGCTCACTGTTCGTTGTTGGCATTTCTTGCCTAAGTTTGTCCAGTTTGTCAATGAGGTAATCATTACAATAATTGCCAACATCAAATGGTTTTGTGATGAATAAGCCATCTGATTTGATGAAAGATGGAGTTTAATTTGTCTTTCTGCCCATGATTTCATTTAAAGTACTCAAAAAAAAAAATCTATCATTCTTTATATCATTGATCTTGGCTTCATAATACAGGTTCTTCTTCTTTTTGTTGAGTTTAGTCACATAGTTTCTCAATTTGCAGCAAGTCAGCCAGTCAGATGTGCAGCAAGACTTACTAGCCACTCCTTTTGCATCTCTTTTCAATCCATGTGTAACCGATGTGAAATGCCTAGCTAGTTAGCGGTGGTGCGCGCTAATAGCATTTCAATCGGCGACGTCACTCGCTCGGAGACCTGAAGTAGTTGTTGCCCTTGCCGTGGATTTTGTGGCGCGGTGGGTAACGATGCTTCGTGTGTGACTGTCGTCCCAGGGTCCCTGGTTCGAGCCCAGGTTGGGGCGAGGAGAGGGACGGGAGCTATACTGTTACACATACATGGAGCCTTAACGGTTCTAACAGTCAGTTTCTTAACAGGTGCATGTTCATCAATAATTGGAAGCAGCAATTTCATAAATTCATTAAGTGCAGAGTCTGGAAGCTCCTCTTTAACCTCATAGTCCGCCCAAACCCGTATGCGGTAGCGTAACTACAGCCTCAAGCTCATTACCATAACGCAACGTTAGCGATTTCTAAAAATCGCAAATGAAATGAAATAAATATGCCTGTTCTCAAGCTTATCCTTTTCTTAACAATCCTGTCGTCTCAGATTTTCAAAATATGCTTTTGAACCAGAGAAAATCAATAATTTGTGTAAGAGTGGTGATAGCTAGCTTAGCATTTAGCTTTAGCATTTAGCACGCAAAATATTCACAAAAACCAGCCAAGGAATCAAATAAAATAATTTACCTTTGAAGAACTTCAGATGTTTCAATGAGGAGACTCTCAGTTACATAGCAGATGTCCAGTTTTTCCTGAAAGATTCTTGTGTAGGACACATCGTTCCCTTTTGTTACTATGCATTTGGCTACCGAAACTAACCGAAAATTCAGTCACCTACACGTCAAACTTTTTTCCGAAATAACTCCATAATATCGACTGAAACATGGAAAACGTTGTTTGAATCAATCCTGAAGGTGGTTTGGCATATATCTCTCCATTGAAAGCCCAGTCCTTGAAGCAAGCTTTGTTCTCTGATTCGAATGGAAAAATACTGGGACCTGACTTTTGCGCACCAATTACCACGCAGACACCAAGCGGGACACTTGGCAATTGTAGTCTCTTATGGTCAATCTTCCAATGATATGCCTACAAATACGTCACAATGCTGCAGAGACCTTGGGGAAACAAGATAAAGTGTCCGTTCATTCCTGTCGCATTCACAGCCATATAAGGCGATCATGGAAAACGTAGCCTCAGAAATCCTGTTCATTTCCTGGTCGGTCAAACATCTTGGTTTTGCCCGAAGCATTTGTTCTAGGGGACTCACAGTGAAAATCTTTGCAGTTCTGGAAACGTAAGAGTGTCTTCTTTCCAAAACTATCAATTCCAAGCATATTCGAGCATCTTTTCGTGACAAAATATTGCGCTTAAAACGGGCACGTCTTTTTTTCCAAAAATGACATACTGCCCCTATAGTACTAACAGGTTAAGCATGCCTTGTCCTTAACAATGGCCCCGCTACCCTATCCTAGAGAAGGCCATACCCTCGAGCCCCCACATTCTTGTGCTTGTGGCTCTATGATTGCGGGGATTTTCAACTTCTATGCATCAACTGTTTGGGAAGGGAATATGCCCAAGCAGCACTCAATGATCTGAGTCCTGTGAGCACTGCAAGGTGCTTGCTGACTAGGGCTGGTCTGAAGAGTAGGCTCAGCCGGGCCTCCCTCACAGCTCCCCCTCTTGATTCCAGCCCACCGGCTGAGGATGAGATTCAACCCCCCAGAACTAAGCCCAGTTGGGGAAAAGGATAGCCTTGATTCCCACTCGATTCCTCGATTCCCGCTCCTCACTGAAATAAAGGGTGGAGACCCTGTTCTCCCACCCTCCAAAGTCCTTACGTCTCCCTACCCCCGGGACAGGGGAGCTGCGCTACCCCCTTAGAGTTTGGGTTTTTAGACGTTTGCAAGCGAGCAGCAGCCAGACTCAACATCGAGTGGCCGGCTCCCTTGATGGGCCAAGACCCCGTTAGGGACCTGTACAACGGGAAGAGACTCCCTTCACATACGGCCCCTACTAAACAACTGCTCCCCACAGTACCAGCCAGCCAGTTAAGGGCTTGTGGGATAAGCCCCTTTCTAGCAAATTCACTACTAGGGGTTCCCTTGGCCTGGTCATGCACAATATGGAGGAATCCAAGTTTGACAACCCTCCCTGGGTGGAGCCGTCAATGGCTGACCACCTCAACTCCTTGCGACGTGCGGCTAACGCCACTGGTGCCTCCCTCTTTGGAAAGACGGGGCACTTTTCTTCTTCCATTTTCCAAATGACCTACAGTCAATCAGAGCACTTAACGCGACCTCTCCGCTCTACCAGGCAGAGTTACTGGAGGAAGCAGGGAATCTGAATCTGAACCCAAGTGCCTGGGACAAGATCTGTATGACTACAGACATTAAACCTCCGCACTGCCATCTTGGGCTGTGACCGTACCATGAGCCTGGCAGTGGTGGAAGAGAGGCCTCTTTGGATAAGCCTGTCCATCTTGACTGACAAATGAAAAGTCGACCTCCTGGATGCCCCTGTGACACCCAAGGAGCTGTTCGGGGCCCACAGATGGCCGAGAAAGGGCAAAAATCTGGCTTTGGGGGGGGGGTTTAAAACACCCGGCGACGCAGCTGACAGGACAAAAGCTAGGTTAAGCCCCTGGACCAGAGCACATCTGTAGGTACACAGTCCTTTGCTGCTTCTGCCACTAAATGGACCAAGAGGAGCCGGCCAATTTAGGGCACTGCCTTTGCGGCAAAGAAGGACAGCGCCCTACCTTTTAGGTTTAACATTAGCCATACCTCTCCCTCCAGACCTCTTGTGGCAGCGGGGAGACAGGCCTGCGTTGAATGAATGAACCCTGTACCCTGTGCAGCTGCTCACCTTCATGATCTTGCTCACATGGGAATGCATGGAGGAGCTGCACTTTACCCTCAAGTGCTTTTCCTTCAGCACCTTGTCAGGTTCTAGCCAGGGGTGGAAATCAGCATGTCCACACTCCCTCCAGCCTCTTGACATACAGAGCAGGATGACAGATGGCCATTTGCCATCTGTCATGGCTATCCCCACTTTGCCTCAGAATTGTCTATGGCACGCAGACGCACACAATAGGAAAAACTCACAGGTGCACCTCCCATGCCATCACCCTAGGTGAGCGAAGCAGGGAATGAAACCTTGGCCTTTGCGATTCCTCTGTGAGCCTATGGCAACTCAGCTCTATTGATAGACAACCCTTTCTATGAGGTTAGAGCAGTGGTTCTCAAACCTCTCCTTTCACAATTTTGTTGTAGCCCTGAACTAACTTACCTACTGTAGCTATAGAAAAGGGCTAAGATATACTAGACACATAGCTGCTCCACTGCTTGGAATTAGTACATTTTGGTAAGCCATATGTTTCCTAGTTCCTCTTAGCTACACCGTCTGATGGCTTATGTCATTCTGTGGGCTGGTCTTTGGCAGACAGCCCCATTAGGCGAGACGGTATGGACATACTTTTCACCACCCTCCAGGGCGCAGTCCAAGAGGCTCGGGCACGTCGTTTTAAGAACTCCGGTGTTCCGGAGTTCCAAATTGAGCAGCTGCTGAAAAATGAGCTCCTGTATATATTGAGATTTAAATGTTTTTTTAGAGTGAAGTACATCGAAAAAATCAAGAGAAAACTGCAAGACTCAATAGAAGACAAAACAAGGAACAAACCAAAAAGACAGGCTTTTGAAGAAGTAACTATTTTTCATAAAATTGTACAGTTATCTTAGCTAGCTGAATTGCTAGCTGAATTGTTTACTTGTTGCTAAGCAGTTGCTAGGGACTCTCCTGGAAGAAGCTAGCTAGCTTACAAAGAATAACAACAAAAAATATCTAGTTAACAGAAGAAAGGAAGACAAAAAAGGACAGAAGAAAAAGGAAAAGAAAAAGGACAACAAAGTGAAACCTCTAAAGAAACAAGAGACCATAATACAAGAAACAGCACTATAGAGAGATAGAACAACAACAACGCAGCCACTGCCAGCTAGCCTACTTCAGCAGTACTGTATCATTTGAATTATTTTAGTCAATAAGATTCCTGCTACGTAAGCTTAACTTTCTGAACATTCGAGACGTGTAGTCCATTTGTCATTCCAATCTCCTTTGCATTAGCGTAGCCTCTTCTGTAGCCTGTCAACTATGTGTCTGTCTATCCCTGTTCTCTCCTCTCTGCACAGACCATACAAACGCTCCACACCGCGTGGCCGCGGCCACTCTAATCTGGTGGTCCCAGCGCGCACGACCCACGTGGAGTTCCAGGTCTCCGGTAGCCTCTGGAACTGCCGATCTGCGGCCAACAAGGCAGAGTTCATCTCAGCCTATGCCTCCCTCCAGTCCCTCGACTTCTTGGCACTGACGGAAACATGGATCACCACAGATAACACTGCTATTCCTACTGCTCTCTCTTCGTCCGCCCACGTGTTCTCGCACACCCCGAGAGCTTCTGGTCAGCGGGGTGGTGGCACCGGGATCCTCATCTTTCCCAAGTGGTCATTCTCTCTTTCTCCCCTTACCCATCTGTCTATCGCCTCCTTTGAATTCCATGCTGTCACAGTTACCAGCCCTTTCAAGCTTAACATCCTTATCATTTATCGCCCTCCAGGTTCCCTCGGAGAGTTCATCAATGAGCTTGATGCCTTGATAAGCTCCTTTCCTGAGGATGGCTCACCTCTCACAGTTCTGGGCGACTTTAACCTCCCCACGTCTACCTTTGACTCATTCCTCTCTGCCTCCTTCTTTCCACTCCTCTCCTCTTTTGACCTCACCCTCTCACCTTCCCCTCTACTCACAAGGCAGGCAATACGCTCGACCTCATCTTTACTAGATGCTGTTCTTCCACTAACCTCACTGCAACTCCCCTCCAAGTCTCCGACCACTACCTTGTATCCTTTTCCCTCTTGCTCTCATCCAACACTTCCCACACTGCCCCTACTCGGATGGTATCGCGCCGTCCCAATCTTCGCTCTCTCTCCCCGCTACTCTCTCCTCTTCCATCCTATCATCTCTTCCCTCTGCTCAAACCTTCTCCAACCTATCTCCTGATTCTGCCTCCTCAACCCTCCTCTCCTCCCTTTCTGCATCCCTTGATTCTCTATGTCCCCTATCCTCCAGGCCGGCTCGGTCCTCCCCTCCTGCTCCGTGGCTCGACGACTCATTGCGAGCTCACAGAACAGGGCTCGGGCAGCCGAGCGGAAATGAAGGAAAACTCCCGCCTCCCTGCGGACCTGGCATCCTTTCACTCCCTCCTCTCTACATTTTCCTCTTCTGTCTCTGCTGCTAAAGCCACTTTCTTCCACTCTAAAGTCCAAGCATCTGCCTCTAACCCTAGGAAGCTCTTTGCCACCTTCTCCTCCCTCCTGAATCCTCCCCCCCTCCTCCCTCTCTGCAGATGACTTCGTCAACCATTTTGAAAAGAAGGTCGACGACATCCGATCCTCGTTTGCTAAGTCAAACGACACCGCTGGTTCTACTCACAGTGCCCTACCCTGTGCTCTGACCTCTTTCTCCCTCTCTCTCCAGATGAAATCTCGCGTCTTGTGACGGCCGGCCGCCCAACAACCTGCCCGCTTGACCCTATTCCCTCCTCTCTTCTCCAGACCATTTCCGGAGACCTTCTCCCTTACCTCACCTCGCTCATCAACTCATCCCTGACCGCTGGCTACGTCCCTTCTGTCTTCAAGAGAGCGAGAGTTGCACCCCTTCTGAAAAACCTACACTCGATCCCTCCGATGTCAACAACTACAGACCAGTATCCCTTCTTTCTTTTCTCTCCAAAACTCTTGAACGTGCCGTCCTTGGCCAGCTCTCCCGCTATCTCTCTCAGAATGACCTTCTTGATCCAAATCAGTCAGGTTTCAAGACTAGTCATTCAACTGAGACTGCTCTTCTCTGTATCACGGAGGCCCTCCGCACTGCTAAAAAGCTAACTCTCTCCTCTGCTCTCATCCTTCTAGACCTATCGGCTGCCTTCGATACTGTGAACCATCAGATCCTCCTCTCCACCCTCTCCGAGTTGGGCATCTCCGGCGCGGCCCACGCTTGATTGCGTCCTACCTGACAGGTCGCTCCTACCAGGTGGCGTGGCGAGAATCTGTCTCCTCACCACGCGCTCTCACCACTGGCGTCCCCAGGGCTCTGTTCTAGGCCCTCTCCTATTCTCGCTATACACCAAGTCACTTGGCTCTGTCATAACCTCACATGGTCTCTCCTATCATTGCTATGCAGACGACACACAATTAATCTTCTCCTTTCCCCTTCTGATGACCAGGTGGCGAATCGCATCTCTGCATGTCTGGCAGACATATCAGTGTGGATGACGGATCACCACCTCAAGCTGAACCTCGGCAAGACGGAGCTGCTCTTCCTCCCGGGGAAGGACTGCCCGTTCCATGATCTCGCCATCACGGTTGACAACTCCATTGTGTCCTCCTCCCAGAGCGCTAAGAACCTTGGCGTGATCCTGGACAACACCCTGTCGTTCTCAACTAACATCAAGGCGGTGGCCCGTTCTTGTAGGTTCATGCTCTACAACATCCGCAGAGTACGACCCTGCCTCACACAGGAAGCAGCGCAGGTCCTAATCCAGGCACTTGTCATCTCCCGTCTGGATTACTGCAACTCGCTGTTGGCTGGGCTCCCTGCCTGTGCCATTAAACCCCTACAACTCATCCAGAACGCCGCAGCCCGTCTGGTGTTCAACCTTCCCAAGTTCTCTCACGTCACCCCGCTCCTCCGCTCTCTCCACTGGCTTCCAGTTGAAGCTCGCATCCGCTACAAGACCATGGTGCTTGCCTACGGAGCTGTGAGGGGAACGGCACCTCAGTACCTCCAGGCTCTGATCAGGCCCTACACCCAAACAAGGGCACTGCGTTCATCCACCTCTGGCCTGCTCGCCTCCCTACCACTGAGGAAGTACAGTTCCCGCGCAGCCCAGTCAAAACTGTTCGCTGCTCTGGCCCCCCAATGGTGGAACAAACTCCCTCACGACGCCAGGACAGCGGAGTCAATCACCACCTTCCGGAGACACCTGAAACCCCACCTCTTTCAGGAATACCTAGGATAGGATAAAGTAATCCTTCTCACCCCCCCTTAAAAGATTTAGATGCACTATTGTAAAGTGGCTGTTCCACTGGATGTCTTAAGGTGAACGCACCAATTTGTAAGTCGCTCTGGATAAGAGCGTCTGCTAAATGACTTAAATGTAAATGTAACTCTGCTCACTCGCCTCGGGCACGTTACGAGGTATCCTATATGCAGGGACGTAATCTCTTCACCTCCGCAGCAGTATCACACACCTGGGTGCACTTTAAACGGGTGCGTTATCCCGCCCCCACCCCTCTTCAAAGAAGGGAAGGCAGTCACTCTGCATTGACACAGACTAGCTGGTAAGCTTATTCTGTGGAACAGAGCACTCTTACTCTCACTACGCCTCACCCATGCCAGGAGTACCAGTTCTGGCAGAGATACGGTCAAACCACCTTAGATCTTTCTACATTGCACAAAAATGTGCACCACCAGTTTTTTTAATGCGATTTCAGGGGACACACCACTAGGGATCGACACAATGGCACACCCTTGACGGAACAGGGCTGATCCCTCATCTTGGTAGCCCCTCAATGACCAGGCAAGCTGCAGTTGGCAAAGATCTTCTCCTGCTTTAGAACGAGCCCTGGCAACCCTGATCACGAAGGGGTCTTTTGACCCTAGTGAACAGGGATATTTTCCATCCTCACTCAGACACCCTGGTCCTCTGGGCCTGCCCTGTGAGAGGTTGACTCTTCACGTGACTGACTTGCCACTTAGAGTCATTTAGACTATCCAGAGTGCCAGAGCCCCTTCTACACACTCACTATCAATAAAGCTGGCGCGTTTTTGAGACGTGTTGTGACCGAAAACAGATCATCCCTTACCCATGCTCTGTTTCTATGGTTCTATGCTTCTTGCAGGACCTTTTTGGACAGATGGAAGGCTTCGACAACAACACTGTTGGGAGACATCCCCTACTATGTCATTTTATGAAGGGAGCGCATCGCTTACAGCCGGTCTCTTCTACTTTCTATTGTGCTTGACGCTATTCCACAGCAGCCTTCGAGCCACCGTAAAGCATGGAGACGAACTATCTCTCCTTTAGACCGCTTTACTGCTTGCCCTTACATCAGCAAGCGAGTGACTGAGCTGCAATGCCCTGTCAGTTTTCCCAGGGGTTGTTCAAGGTTACGTGGTTACTTAACCCCGCCTTTTGCCTAAGGTCGGTGACCATGTCGACTGTCTCGACTTGGAGCTTGCAGCCTTCCGCCCGCCACTTCTATGGAAGAAGAGCGTCTCCACCGTTTATGTCCAGTATGAGTTTTGCACATCTACTGAGATAGAACGAGAGCTACCAACTCCCCCTGCAAGGGGAGGCCCCTGTCTCGTCAACGACTATCCTACTGGACAGTGGAGGATATTATATTGACTTGTAACAGCAAGGCTTTGCAACCCCCAGAGGGCTTGTGAAGCTCATTTCACCAAGAGTTTGGCTACCTCTTTGGGCACTGTTCCGTGGCATCTATTACAAGAGATCTATTACATGAGATTTACTGACTAGATGTCGCTGCGCTGTTACTGGAATAGGGATAATCCCCGAGCTTGGTAGCTTAATAGTGTGGGAGCCTCTGAGGGGTGATGTTGTTGAGACGACCCCGGCTTCAGAGAGCACGTCTGCGATACGGGACTTGGCCATATCCTACTGTGAGAAATCGAAACAAGTGTTTGAAAGAGAACTCAAGGAATACCTGCGAAACCCCGGTTCACTGACAATATGAGTGAGATACTATCTCACCGCTTTTCCCTGCTAGCAAAAGAGCAAGGAATAGAGGCATGCTCGAGAAAGTAACCTTGAGTTACTGTACAAATGACAGGATCCACTTTACTAAGCATGCCCTGCAAGGTATGTTTCTTCAGTTCGGAGTATTTCAGCTCATTCAGTTCTGGGAATAGAACATAATCTGTATTTGAAACGAGCAATTCATGGTGAGTTATGTTGAAGTGAGTGTGGATTGACTGAGGGTAATTCCTTCTATTATTGAGACAGAGTGAATCCTCAGTGAGAATGGTAGCCTAATTAACCCTACTGTATGGCTTTCACCTGAGGAAGACACTCGTAATTACTAAAAAGCTTTTCTGAATGATGAATATCAGTGGCAGCTAAATGGCTCATATTACGCATCAACATAAAAAAAATGCTAACCTCCCTCCTACTCCCTACGCTTGTTTAAGAGAGCTTTCGCTTGAATATTTACAAAATAACATTTGCACAATCAGTCTAATGTAATTATGTTGATTTAATAATGTTTTTACTGATGTCTGTAAAGGCTCATACGAACAAAATGCCTGAAATCCACTGGCATATGTAAATCATTGTGGACCATTAAGCAAAAACATTCCCTGTGACTAGCCTATTATTGATCCGAGGAACCGGTGCTCCGTGATACGATCAACATGACAGGAACCCGAGGGGTTAATCTGGTTCAGCACAAATAAGCCCATACACATCTAATCAAGGTTCAGCACACATTATCTGAAAGTGAGCGTTGTTAAATGGCAGTAACAACTAAAAGCATTTGATACTACGAGATAACCTGGAGATAACAGATGAGGAAGATAATTGTGTGAACTGAGACTGTTTTTTTCTGCTGCATCTAAGTCAAGGGGCTTCGTGTGTGTGCATGTGTGTGTGTGTTTTACTAGTAGTCCTCACAAGGATAGTAAAACAAGGAAAATTCAGCCAAGTAGGGACCTTTTGCCGGTTCACACAAAAAATGTAAATGTTAGGCTTAGGGGTTAGGTTTAGGGTTACAATTACGGTTAGGTTTAGGGTTAAGGTTAGGGTTAGGTTAAGGGTTAGGGTAAGGGGTTAGGGAAAATTGGATTTTGAATGGGAATAAATTGTTTGGTCCCCACAAGGATAGTAAAACAATTATTGTGTGACATAAATAAAAATAATCTAAAAGTGGACATTTGTAATTGGGTTATAGGATTTAAAACTGACTATGAGTGTATATACGTATATTTAAATAAAATCACATTTTTTGTCCATTAAAATAACATCAAATTGATCAGAAATACAGTGTAGACATTGTTAATGTTGTAAATGACTATTGTAGCTGGGAACGGCATGTTTTTTACAGAGGCCCATTATCAGCAACCATCACTCATGTGTTCCAATGGCGCGTTGTGTTAGCTAATCCAAGTTAATCGTTTTAAAAGGCTAATTGATCATTAGAAAACCCTTTTGCAATTATGTTAGCACAGCTGAAAACTGTTGTTCTGCTCAAAGAAGCAATAAAACTGGCCTTCTTTAGACTAATTGAGTATCTGGAGCATCAGCATTTGTGGGTTCAATTACAGGCTCAAAATGGCCAGAAACAAAGAACTTTCTTCTGAAACTCGTCAGTCTATTCTTGTTCTGAGAAATGAAGGCAATTCCATGCGGGAAATTGCCAAGAAACTGATGATCTCGTACAACACTGTGGACAGAACAGCCCAAACTGGCTCTAACCACATACTTTTGGTAATGTAGTGTATATGCATGACATTGTGCAGTGGCTGGGTTCAAATTATACTTAATAACTTGAAATGAAAGGATTCCCATTTAGAAGGGGGATTGAACAACAGTTTGTTGCTCTAGGAACACTGTTTAGACCGACAGACTTCTTCCAAACCGAATGACTAATCAGCTCTTTCAGCACTCTAGTCCTCCACTCTGATGAAAAAACAGAGGAAGAAACAGAAAATACTCCAAGGCCAGTGCGGCCCATTCAATCACCTACACACACACATGCCGCCCACACACAGACACGCAAAGGGGAGCAGGTCACATTGTGTTACAGAATGACTGCTCTACTGGCCTATACTGCTCAAAACTATGACATAATACATATGGAATAATGTAGTAACCAAAAAAGTGTTAAACAAATCAAAATCAATTGCATATTTGAGATTTTTCAAAGTAGCCACCCTTTGCCTTGATGACAGCTTTGCACACTCTTGGCATTCTCTCAACCAGCTTCACCTGGAATGATTTTCCACCAGTCATTGTCCTGTTGAAAAACAAATGCTAGTCCCACTAAGTCCAAACCAGATGGGATGGTGTATTGCTATAGAATGCTGTGGTAGCCATGCTGGTTAAGTGTGCCTTGAATTCTAAATAAATCAATGGCAGTGTCACCAGCAAAGCACCCCCAAACCATCACACCTCCTCCTCCATGAACCACAAATCGGAGATTATCCTTTCACCTATTCTGAGTCTCACAAAGACATGGAACCAAAAGTCTCAAATTTGGACTCATCAGACCAAATGACAGATTTCCACTGGTCTTATGTCCATTGCTCGTGTTTCTTGGCCCAAGAAAGTCTCTTCTTATTATTGGTGACCTTTAGTAGTGGTTTCTTCACAGCAATTCAACCATGAAGGCCTGATTCCCACAGTCTCCTCTGAACAGTTGATGTTGAGATGCATCTGTTACTTGAACTCTGTGAGGCATTTATTTGGGCTGCAATTTCTGAGGCTTATGAATCTCTAATGAACTTATCCTCTGCAGCAGAGGTAACTCTGGGTCTTCCTGTTCTGTGGCGGTCCTCATGAGAGCCAGTTTCCTCATAGCACTTAATGGTTTTTGTGACTGCACTTGAAGAAACTTTCAAAGTTCTTGACATTTTTGGAATTGACTGACCTTCATGTCTTAAAGTAATGACGGACTGTCATTTCTCTTTGCTTATTTGAGCTGTTCTTGGCATAATATGGACTTGGTCTTTTACCAAAAAGGGCTATTTTCTTCTGTATACCACCCCTACCTTGTCACAACACAACTGATTGGCTCAAATGCAATAAGAAGGGAAGAAATTCCACAAATTAACTTTTAATAAGGCACACCTGTTAATTGAAATGCATTCCAGATGACTACCACCCCCCCCCCCATCTATCTCTGAAGATCATCCAATTTGATTTATATTTTCCATATATTTTTAACTGTGCTGTTTCCCAAAAGTTCTGAACCTATATACATTTTACAGACACATTATATTTGACATTGTATTGATTACAAGAATTTTGTATAATAATTTTAACAAAAAATGTTGAATCCGGCGTCGTTTTGCGTATCAGTTCATTAACCATGTGCCATGGAATTGGTACATGGAAACAATTTTACAATCTATGAAACTGGTATACTTTTTCATTTATAATAATTATCACCAATTTAACTGAAGCCCACAATTGGTTTATTTTTAAGAGTATGCTTTCAGAAAATGTTTTGTGGCATAATTTCTGATTTGGTCAAGGCGCACACACACACACACGCACACGCACACACACACACACACACACACACACACACACACACGGTCTCCACCAGGGTTAATTTCTGTCTCCTGGTGTGTGTGTTTCGATCAGGCTGTCGGTAGGTGAACCTCTGGTGGAGTAACTGCTTTGTTCCGGGAAAAATGTATGTTGCTCAGTGTGATGAAATGGAGGATGCTGTCATCAAAGAGAGCCACCGCCAAATCAAATGGTAGCAACCACCCACTGGGCACACACTGGTTTCAATTAAATTATGTTCAAGCAATGTGGAATAGACGTTGAATTGACGTCTGTGCCCATATCAAACCTCACAGATCCTATCTTTTGTACATCAGTCAGGCACAAACTATGTTGACGAGGGTTTAGTAAAGAAGGGAAAGATCTTTAATCTGACTGGCACAGTAGTACATGTATTTGCACAAAAGCAACAACCAACAACCTTCATTCCCTTCCCCAGTTGATTTGAATCGGTAGTTGACTCCGTCTAATGTAGAGTTCACATGTTCTAGCATTAAATGTTTAGAAAACATATCTCAATACACTTTACACTGTGCTTTTCTCTATACATATTGGTACGGAAGATTAGATGGATGTGTCTGATGTTGGGCTAGTAAGCATACATTTGCTCAGCCAAGTCCATGCAGCGGTTAGATGAGATGGAAATGGATGAAATGGCCTGAATCATCGTTAATGCCTTGGCAGCATACAGCTTATCATCATGCATCATGATTTCTCAAACCCATCGTCATTTAATGGGCGAGTTATCTCTAATAGTGTTACGCTCATCGTTTGAATGAGGAGACCAAGGTGCGGCGTGGTAGGCGAACATCTTACTTTTATAAAAATGAAAGCTGGGAAAAACAACAAAATACAAAACAAACATAAAGTTCTGCAGGCTACACAGCAACTATACAAAATCAAGATCCCACAAACTAAGGTGGGGAAAAAGGCTGCCTAAGTATGATCCCCAATCAGAGACCACGATAGACAGCTGCCTCTGATTGGGAACCATACCAGGTCAAACCAAAAGATTGGAAAACTAGATTGCCCACCCTAGTCACACCCTGACCTAACCAAAATAGAGATGGAAAAGGATCTCTAAGGTCAGGGCGTGACAAATAGCCGAAGAATCATAATGTTTACTGTATATGAGTTCTTAACACCTTGGAAAGGGTCTAGTAGGCTACTGATGGAAATATCTGCAGTCATCCATGATAGGAATGTTAGTGTGCTAGAGGGTGATTATTCAGACCGAATGGAAGCGAGACTTGTGTTTTACCACGTCACCTTAGAAGGAAGCAAGGGACAGTTGGAGTTTTCCTCATTGGGGTCATGGTAAAATACACATTTGAGGCTATTAAATAAAATCCTTGTTTAAGATAGCAGGTTTGTAACATTTCGACTTCTTCTTACTGATACCATATGACAGAGAATGCAATCCACTCCCATGTTGCTCTTGGATATGAACCCAACTTCTGCTTTGCAGACAGGCATTCTCACATTATTAATTTGAAAAATAAACTCGCTATCTGCAGAGTATTAACATTGACTAATTGTTGAGCCCTGTATCCAAGTCTCCTTCAGGTTTCAGTCCAAAATATTTTCAGTCTATAGGCATAATAGAGTAGGTAGGCCTATCTTAGATGTGTAGGTTTCCAGGGTGGATACCAAACTGCTGTAAGCTATAGAATACATTGAAGGTCAGTGGTGGAAAAACAACCCACTTGTCATACTTCAGTAAAGATACCTTCATAGAAAATGACTCAAGTAAAAGTCACCCAGTAAAATACTACTTGAGAGAAAGTCTAAAAGTAGTTGCTTTTAAATCTAATTAAGTATCAAAGGTAAATGCAATTGCTAAAATATACTTACGTATCAAAAGTTCCAGTAAAAGTATAAATCATATCAAAAATCTTATATTAAGCAAACCAGACAGCACTATTTTCTAGTAAAAAAGAAAAGAAAGTATCATCAGGGGCACACTCCATCACTCAGACATCTTTACAAACAAAGCATGTGTGTTTAGTGAGTCCGCCAGATCAGAGGCAGTAGGGATGACCAGGGATGTTCTCTTGATAAGTGCGTGAATTTGACAATTTTCCTGTCCTGCTAAGCATTCAACATGTAACAGTACTTTAGGGTGTCAGGGAAAATGTATGGAGTAAAAGTACATTATTTTCTTTAGGAATGTAGTGAAGTAAAAGTAAAAGTTGACAAAAATATAGATAGTAAAGTAAAGTACAGATACCTCAAAAAAAATAAGTAGCACTTTAAAGTATTTTTCCTAAGTACTTTACATCACTGTTGAAGGTCTAACATAATAATCATAAGCATAGCCCATAGTAAGAATTGTCGTATTCATGTTTTCCTCTCGTATTATTAATGTATTATAGTGTATTTTAATTGTATGTTTGGAAATTGTTATGTTGTATTATAGAGAAAAAGCTCCTGATCCTCAACTCACCTCATCTTCAGGTAACACAAGGTAAAGGTCTTTCTAATTCCGACGGGAGGAGGTGGAGC
Source organism: Oncorhynchus nerka (assembly GCF_034236695.1). Lineage (NCBI taxonomy): Eukaryota > Metazoa > Chordata > Actinopteri > Salmoniformes > Salmonidae > Oncorhynchus > Oncorhynchus nerka. The sequence goes on from NC_088411.1 coordinate 1,364,422, forward strand.
GCATCTTCAGCAGACCTTTATAAGGACGAGGATAACCCGCCGCGCCAGATACGTGTGGATGCCAAGAGATGCTCAACATCTCAGAAACTGTATTCATTTCTATTCAGTTTGATGGCATATTCAAAACAAGTATTGCTATTTTTTTATTGTTGTTTTTATCAAAGAAGGCAGATGTGTTTGTAATTTACAGTGGTATTCCTGTAGAGAGCGGTAGATAGTTTTCTAAAAAAGGTTTTATGCGCACCCCATACTGTATACATAAACGGAGGGAAGAGAAATCCTAGCAGTTCTCTTGATTCCATTTCACTGTCGAAACGATACTGGAGCACTTTTTTTGCACATACCTAAAGGAAAATCCCAAATAACGAGCACCTAGCAACTTTGTTTAAGTGCAATAGAGGAACTGTACGAGACAGTTTACCCGTACACGGTGCGTTGCGGAGGGATTTAGAAATAAAAACCCAGTGTTGTGCAGTTGCATTCCCTACCACTTCACTTGCGCTGGATACGGGGAGGCTTTGACTTTTTTCATCCCAGTTTCTGTCTCAAAACAACCGTATTCTCGTCTAAATCTGCTGA